>NC_138858.1:42672104-42907832 GCF_965183815.1 Platalea leucorodia | reverse complement strand
TGGAGGGAAGTTGTTGTGGTCCGGAAATACTAAATTCTTTTAGGGGCTGTGCTATCAATGCACTCTCTGTGATTAGCAGATTTCTTGTTTCTGATTTTATTTCTTCCCCAGCTATTCTCAACACAAATCAAAAACAATGGTAGCCAGAAGGACAAGATAAACATTCAAAAGTTCAGAAACATCTTCACAGATCCTACATTGGAAAATATTAGCCTTTCCTCTGACACGCTCAGTCCCTTTACATACAAAGATTAGGAGTGTGGATCTTGATATAATGACAAAGATATTAAAAAAAAAAAAAAGAATATCAGATGGCCTAACTACTGTAATTAATCTATATATATTTTGGGTGAAGGAAAGTATATATTCAGAAAGGGACTTTGACTCTAGTTTCACATTTGTGAATTTTCCGCATTATGGGTGCGAAACCTATATTTTCTGTTGTCTGACAGTTTAATCTGTCTTTGGCTGAAAAGAGTTTTTCTGCCAAAGCAGAATACTCTACTCATTTGCTTCTTAGTAAAGTTTTGTAAATGCCTCTTAAGTCATTCATTGCATTGCCTAACACAGCACCATCAGGCAAGCTGAGTGACAGGCCTACTGGAAAAGCACTCTCTTGTCTGTTTTGACAAAGGCACATGCTAGTAGGCATTTTAAGTCTGTCAAAAAAAGTTGAATATTTGATTATTGATGTACTTAGACTCTACAATCCTACATCTTGGTTCTAATACAGTTGATGTGATTTTTACCATCAGCCTTGCCTTAAGTGAAAATTAGCTCAAATGAGCAAGGAGCTGTAATGACCTTTAAAATTCCCCTGTACACTTTATTGACTAAAATGCACAGAAAACAAGACAGCGCACTAAACCATATTGAACGTGCCTTACATGGGGGGGGAAGAAACAATTTGTCTCAAATCCAGTAAATAGCCAATAAAAATTCACCTTGCCTCTGTATTGTCCTAGGAGAGGCAATCTCATTTACATTTATTAGAAGTAATGATGTAGTGTCCTGCAGATAATTAACACAATAAAATGCTGCTAATTTCACAGTGTCATTATAAAATTTGCCAGTTTAAATTAGAAAGTGATTAACCCTCTGAGTGAGGCAATGACATTTCCATTCCCAGTCTGCGAATTAAATTTGCAAGATTTTTTTTCACTTTGAAAGTTCATCTGTCTCTCCACTGATGTTGTCTTTTACTTTTCCACTCTCTCACTCTGTCCAGTGAGGAAATCTGTAGGCTAAACTATCTGAATTCATGACTATTTCACACTGGTAAGCCAAGATCAGACCACAGGCATGGGTGTGTTAGTTACTGGAGGATAAAGTCTCTCTTAAAAGAAAAAGGAACTAATAATCCCTGATAAGCAGAGGTTCACTGAGTAATGAACTTCTTGTTGGTGCATGTAAGAGAGGAAGGTTTTTCCATTAATGAGGTGTCTCCAGAAAGAGCTTCATTTCGTATAATGACAGCAAATCCTTAACCTCTTGCCTGGACACTACTTTATCCATTTACTGTATCTATCTCTTCTACAGCTTGCCTTAATTAATACCTTAAAGCAGGAATAAACTCATTAAAAGAATAGATTTATTGCACAGTAATTTAAATATTCTAACTCAAGTAAAGTCTTCTTAAAGAATGTTTAATGAGGGAACAAAACCAAAAATGAATAAAAACTCAGGTTAATGATAGAATTGAGGTCTATGTGCCAAGACCAATTGAATGAGAATCAACAAGGCTAAGTGCTGGTTCCTGCACTTGAGTCACAACAACCCTATGCAATGCTACAGGCTTGGGGGAAGAGTGGCTGGAGAGCTGCCTGGAGCTAAGGGTTTGGTTGACAGCTGCCTGAACATGAGCCAGCAGTGTGCCCAGGTGGTCAAGAAGGCCAGCAGCATCCTGGCTTGTACCAGGAATAGTGTGGCCAGCAGGAGTAGGTTAGTGATCATTCCCTTGTACTCAGCACTGGTGAGGCCACACCATGAATAGTGTTCAGTTTTGGGCCCCTCACGACAGGAAGGACATGGAGGTGCTGGAGCGTGTCCAAAGAAGGGCAGCCAAAGCGGGTGAAGGGTCTAGCACACAAGTTTACGAGGAGCGGCTGAGAGAACTGGGATTGTTTAGCCTGGAGAAGAGGAGGCTGAGGGGAGACCTTATCACTCTCTACAACTACCTGAAAGGAGGTTGTAGCGAGGTAGGAGTCAGTCTCTTCTCCCAACCAACAAGTGATAGGACAAGAGGAAATGGCCTCAAGTTGGCAGGTTTAGGTTGGATATTAGGAAAAATTTCTTCACCGAAAGGGTTGTCAAGCATTGGAAGAGGCTGCCCGGGGAACTGGTTGAGTCCCCATCCCTAGAGGTATTTAAAAGACATGTAGATGTGGTGCTTAGGGACATGGTCTAGTGATGGACTTGGCAGTGCTAGGTTAATGGTTAGACTTGATCATCTGAAAGGTCTTTTCCAACCTAAACAATTCCGTGATTCTTTGATTCTAACTATTAATGGAATAAATTTAATGCATAAATTTTCAATGCTGCTAAAAATATGGTTGGTTAGCCCCACCTCCTAAAAATTTCAAGATACAAGAATAAATTAGCAATGTACAAAGACTATACTTTAAAATGTAGGAAATGTTTCCAAGGTACATAAGTTTAATTGGCAAATCCTGTGAACTAATAATGAGATTTAGGCTCAAATACTCCTAAAATTTAATTAAAAATAAAATCCTAAATAATATCCTGTAGATTTACCACATGTTCCATATGTTCACGGTTCTTCTTATTATAAGGAAATACCTACACTGGAAAACTTGTTCAAGCAAAGAAAAGGTTAATACAGTACAATTCTCCATATCAACCTTGCCTTTCTTTTAGAGCACTCCCCAAATGACATCCAAGCTTAGAGTACAGGAACCATGCATATATTTGACAATTTATTGCTCTTTCACCAGTGGGTATCAAATGACATTGATGCCTTTGCAGTATCTCAGTGGATCCTGTTCCAGATCAAGCCTGAGCCACTGTCACACTCGGGGAGCAGAAATGCAGCTTGGATCATCTAAATCAGCATGAAGCAGCCCACTAGAGTGCAGTGATAACCACCTACGCTCAAGTGCAGAATGTGGACCAGACTCAGAAGCAGAACAAGGCTTCATCCTTGCTTTTCCTGCAGAGAAAAGCATGCTACACAGCACATTCAAAGTGAAGATGATAATAATTTTTGTTATCATCTAGATTTGTCTCTTTAAAACATCTTTTTAAACAAAGCACTGATGATGCATTTACTTGATGTAACTATTTTAAAAGTTATTTTACCAATACACAGTAAACATATAAACTTGGATTCTCAAATACATTTTATGGAAGTCAAATATAGACGGCTCCCATTTAACTTCATGAAATAACAGTGCCTCATTAATTTAAACTACTGAAAGAAAACAGAAGCTGTCTCCCTGCACTATCTACAAATACCCAACTCAGGCCTTGTGAAGTCCTGTGCTCTAACAAATTCACTCATGGAAGTACCTGCAGCTGCAGTAGCTGCAATAGAAGTCCTGAAACCAGCGAGGAGTTCAGCTTCAGCTAGTCCAGAGGAAAATTTGAACACCACACACAAAGGGGCTGAGTGATTAATTTTGATTTGCTATGGAAAAGATGTCAGTACCAAGATCCCTTTTTAAGGAAGCATTTCGAACCACTCTGACCATTTCAGCACAGCAGCCTCTCTACGAAAGTCTCCTGACCAGCTTGCATTTACGGGACAGACACATTCAGAGAAGGAACTATGCCACCTGGCCCACCCGGCTGGTAACAGTCCTCAGCCTCTTTCAGCTGTAGATTTTGCATAGCTAACCTCTTTTCTTTCTACACCAAGCCATTTTTTCCTCCCCAAAGTAAAACTGCTCTGGCTGCCTTCTACACAAAGCCCTTTCCTCAGTTTGTGATTGCGTTTCTGACATCTGCACAATATTTATTTGCAGACCATGGACCGCTTCTCTCCTGGCCCCCACCAGCAGCTCATTTCCTGGGAGAAGAGACTTAGTCCCACCTCTGCACTGTCCCAAGACTACCTCTGTAAGGGAAGTAATTCTCCTACAGCAATTCTTCACCCCAACCAGTTCACTGCTGCTCATGTAAAGATAGATTTATACAAAAAAACACTTTATACTTTCCCAAATTTCTTAGGCAGAAAAAAAATATCTGTTGGTTTTATTTTTTTTCAAACTTATGAAATTAACTGGTTTGATATTGCAAATTAAAAAAAAACTTGAATGCCACTACATTCAAAAGAAGAAGGGGGAGGGGGGGGCGGGGGCAGATGGAAGGGCAGTAAAGATAAATTTTCCACACAACAATCAAGTGTATGAAAGACGAATGTTAAAGCAGAGAGCAGACAGCAGCTGCTGAGGTAAACTTGAATGAGTATTCAAGAGCGCTACAAACTTGAGTAATACAGAAATTTTATTCACAAATATTATTGCCATTAATCTTTCTGAAAAACCTGGTGATATTATTTTCTTCTTCATGTACCAATGTTTTTATATTATTATAGAAAGCTTACAGGTAGCACCTGCTACATTTAACATTGCAAAATAATTTGCATTATACTTACTTGTCTGCATGTTCATGACTTCCCAGAACATTCATTTTTGGGGGCTGCAATTTTTTACAATTTTTATCTCTGCCTGAAAGCAAGTGCTTTTTAAAGCCCCCTGCAGCTATTTTTTAGTTGAATGTGGTTGAAAAAATAATAATTCACATTCTCATTTAAAGCCATCACTGCTCTCTTTTTTAATATGAAGCAAAAATACACAGGTTTGATGCCTGAAGTTTGAAACCATTTGCCTGGAGTTTGAAACTATACATTCTCTTGCTATAACAAACAAAAATTGTGAAACATCTGACATGAGACCAGTTGATATCACTGAGAGAAGTGGATGAGCATTTGGTTCAGAGTTCCTTCACTGGAGCGTAGAAGAAGCAGCCAAATCCCTAATGAAACACTATAGCTCTGCATCAGTTCAGAGTGAGCTGCAGCAATCCCAAAATTTGTGAAGGCCGTAGTTTGAAAACTAACACAAGTCATTACTACTGCTGAAAGAAATAGTCCAAAATACTTTCTTTTCTTGGCTGCTCATCCCTGTGTCGCTGGGTAGTGAGCCAAATCACTGGCTGAAAAATAATGATTTGTTTTTACTAGGTTATCTTTCTGCTCACATTCAGGGCAAGAGGAAGTAGCTGAGGTGAGGAAGAAGATGGGATTTCAGAGGCAGCATCAACTTAGCTTGATCAATGCATTCAAGAAGTTACAACTTGATTTCAGTAGACTCCTTATCCATGAAATGCAGATTGAAGAAACTGGGTTTGATATTTTTAAATCATTTAAAGCAGTCTGAACTTCATGATTTCAGCTAAGGCTATCCTGCATGCAGCTGTAACTTTGACTGATGCCTTTTAATTTGTATTTTTTCACCCATGCAATGGCTTTTAAATTTCTCTTTCTCACCAAAAATGTTTTGCCTCCTGATTTTAGGAAAAACTCTGTTCTGAGTTTTGCAATGAAGTCTCAAAAATGGCTAAATAAGACTAATGTTGAATTGTATAGCAGTTTAAAAGGTCTAAAAAGTCTGAGCAAGATTTAAAAACCTGGATACCAGATAGCAAGACTTCAAAGCCTTATTGTGGGCACCTTGGTAGTTGCTTTGATATTCAAAAGTGCTTCTCAGCATCTCCTAGAGAAATCACTGGGAAAATGGATGGTGCAGAGCTATTTCTGGGTGCATATTATTTATTGGTTTTGTCATACGGAGGTTTTATGGATAGAGTGTAATGGGTATGGAGATTTCATGAGGTATACTTTTACTCTTTTATAAAAGGAACTAAAGCCTGAGAAAATGAAATTTTATATTTTACAATGAAACTGTAAAATAGAAAAACTGTTTTTGATAGAAATGGTGTAAAACTCCAATTATTGGATGCAATATATAAAGAATTAGAATTTCAGTCTCACTTCAGTTCATGCATCTATAAACCTTATTTATATAGTCAGGCTCCCTTTTTGTACTTTAAAGTTTCAGCTTCTGTCTACAGATGCTAAAATTAATTAAAATTACTGGAATAACACCTCAGACACAATACCATGGATTCTCTGGGCAGAACTATCACCAGCTAATAGGGCGTGGCTGTTATAATTTAGAAATTCCCGTGCCAGCTACCAAAATTGGACTGAATGTTGGTTATTCATTCTCAGGAAGCAGTGCACATGAACTAAGTGATAACCCTAGTGTTCAAATTAGAGTGCCTTAAGGCAAAACTTTGCATCTGGGTTTCATATGAGCAAGAGCCTGCTATGGGGCTAGGGCTATCCCATCATTTGCTAAAACATAAGCTTTCCCTACATTTGCATCCTATTGCTTAGTCACCTCCCCTCTGGGCATCTTGTGAACAAACCCATAAGCTGTATGAACAGGTACAACCTCACCTTCTGCCAGCCTTTGCCTTAAAACTATTGCCCAGGGAAATTTTCTTCTGCTGACAAGGGCAAAGCTGATGAGCTTTCAGCTGTGGGGATCTCCTGCCCTGTACATGTGTGATGTGGTAAGGAGAACCACCATGGAAATAACAGAATTAGTATCTGCCCTCCTTGTCTCCTGAGGCCCTGAAGGGAGGGATGGCCTTTGCTCCTCTCCTCCCATTGGCTTTATATGCTGTAGGTCACAACCGAAACATAGCCCAATCTTGACATCCAGTTGCTCTGGGATAAAGGACTATGCAGTCCTCCATGATCAGGACTGATCATTGAAGGATGTGAAGCATGGGCTGGCAGAACCTGTCCAAAGCCCTTCACAATAAGCCACTCACCTTCTGCATCAGGATGTCACCTGCTTGCACTGCCCTATTTGGGGTAGCTGACAAGGATCTGACTGTATGCTTACCTTTCCCTGGAACTCCTGCAGATGTGAGGGACATCCTCTGCTCTGGAATGCCAGTTTCCTGGTGACTTTACCAAATGCTGTGCCTGCTCCTGTCAGAGGAGAGGTCATCCTCTGTCCTCCTACATGTATGTGTTTTTCTACAGCACTGTGTATGAGCATATAGGATTGCAGAGCAATCAGGAGGCTGCCAGGACAGCCACTGAGTAGTATCACAAAAAAAGAATAAAAAATGAAATTATTTTCAGATTAACACCTTTTGGGGTAAATATGCTGCTGTCCAGCTACTGGCAGAAAACCAAAAGTATATTATCTTAAGAACTATAAATAAAGCTCTTTTTACTACTTCTAAGTCAATTAAAAGTAAGACATTATTTGAATTCACAAAAAAATGTCTTTGTCCATTAAAGCTTTAGTCCTATCTTTGTTCTGAGACTTTTTAAACACTTGAAGTTTTGTATGTATTGGCATCTAGAGGTAAAAGTGCAAGTGAACTTAGGCAGCTACATGACCCCATGATGTGGTAATTAAGAACTCTATTTCATGCAGCCATGCTCACATCCCTCTGAGGAAAAAAGTGCACTTATCCCCATTTTAGACGTAAAAGGCTTTATTGTAGAGAGAGATGAGAGCTATAATCCAAAGTTGTCTTTAATGTGTAAAATGAAATTTAGATAAAATTTAGGTATCCGAGAATCAGTGTCTTAAAACTTATCTCCTACCTTAAAATGTTAAAGTCTACAGGTGCTTAAGTCTTCTGCAGAGAAATTTCCAAATGTCCTTCTGCGTATGCTTGGCACTGTTTTTGCTATGGACTTCAGGACACTTTCTCCATACCAAAGCTTGCTCAGGATTTTCAAACTAGGCATTCTTCAAAATGAATGTTCCCAGAGAAGCCATATTCAATAGGTGGTTTTTTCAATATTCTCCTTTTGCTTCTAAAATAGTGACTCCAGAAATAATGCTGTGGCTACTGTTCTCTTAAGTAATACCCACAGGTGAAAGAGATTGTATTATTCACCTATACAGATCATACTTAGATTTTGGACAAGGATAAGTTGTCAGATGACCTAATTTCTCAAACACCTCCTCTTCTTGAAGGGATTTGAATATCTCTACTATTGACAAGGCTGCCACAATTACTATGATGCCCTTCAAACACATACAGCTGTAGACATTACGGCATTTTGGGGAAACAGAAAAAGACTCTTCATCTAGGCAGATTAGAGGAATCATAGCTCTCCAACTTGGAACTATGATATTTTCCTCTTAAAGAGAAACCTGCATAACTATTTTTAAACTAGTGCAGGTATGTCTACACCATATCATCATATTGTGAACTTAACCCTTAATGACTTAATTGTGATTTGTTTCCAGACAAGACATTAAACCATTAGATACAGCATAATTTCTTCAAATCTGTTAAATGAACATAGGAAGAACACCTCCTTTTAACACAGATACCTCTCTGCAGCAGTCTGTGAAGATCTCACACATTTCCTGCTTTGCTCATTGAAGTTGGTCTTACTGATCTTCATTTTCTAATGAACATGATGACACTTGGCAAACATCCATAAAAAATGTTAGGAGTAACTTTTCTAATAGGCTATTCCTTAACGCTAATGAAAATATCGTTCATCTATGTTGTGAACAGTACTTTACATTAGCTAAGAAGATCTTGGCAGTGCATGCTGAAACAGGTAAACCCATAGCAAAAACCTTTGGCTTGTTAATTGCTTTGCCTTCTCCATTATGGGCAAGAAATTCAATGCTTATACTTAAGTCAGTAAATACTGCATGCCAATCTCTTCATTAGTGATTTCTGAAGGCTTTGTTCACTGTTTCATTACTCTCTTCTTACATTTACTAACAAAGGTATAAAATGTATACTCTGAAATGCCATAGCTATTATTTTGCTGCCATTGGCAATGAGATTTTAATGTTAAAATGGCAGAGACTTATAACTGTGGATCTAATACTGGAAGACAATTAATTGAGTCAAGCAGCCAGGATGTACGGGGAGTGCTCAGCAATACTTACAAAGGTACACAGTACTTTCAGCATTTGGACATTAATGTCAGCTTTCGTGAAAGCAACTAATTTCAATACTGCAAAATACTATTTTCATATCTTAGTAAATTCCATTCCTCCACAACCACGATGCATCATTTTGTTGTGGCATATGTTGCTTCCCAGTCTGAGAAATTTAGGATCCAAATAAATCTCATAAATCACATATTATTTCACACTTTATCGTTCCATTTACTGTCTACTAATCTAACTAGGCACCACACTTATGAACAGAGAATGAGCCAGTGAATAGCAGGTACTTTGATACTACTTCATGTATCAGCTGTCTTGAATTGCCAGCCTATGATGCCTCACCACTACTTTACTTTTTTGTCATCACCAGAAGACAAGGACTTCTTATGTCTTGTTCTAAATTCATAGCATGCATTCCATGTCTCAAACATCTAGGCTCATATTTTAATCATTCTAACATTAAAATTAATTAAACTTGGCTTTAAGATCAGTTACAAGAGAGCTAACATTCATAACAACAGATTTCTTGCAGAGTATTTAAAACACTGCGTTTTGTTTAAAAATCAACAGGCTCTTACAGGGGTTAAAATTAATTAGCTAAATTCGAAGATATGTGTTAGGTATCATGTTGGTATTTACCAGCAGTGTAGTACTTCATTTAAACATCTATGATCATACTTGATTTACTGATTTTATATCAATGTATTAGACACTTCCTTTCTTCAGGAAGGTAAGAGTTTGTTCCAAAGGACTTCTCACTGAAATAAACTAAATACTGGTGATGGATGACATGCAGCAAAGAAGTTGTGACTGGTCTGTGAAGTCAAGTGCTCACTTCTGGTTCACCTGTGCTTTGTCCTTTTTTTGGTTATTATTTTGCGCTTTGTATTCCTCAGTGAGTGTATAAGGTGTGAGTGTACAAGATGTTATTATTCTTATTAGCATTTAGAAAGAAAGAAACTTAAAAGGAAGCTGGAAGAAGAGGCAACTGTTAAGGTACACAATCCTATAAAACTCTTAAGCAAGCACTTAACTTTAGAGATCACCATATTTTAGAGAACAGGACCACTCACAGGTCTGGTTTTGGTGCTTTGCTCAATCAGGGTTAAAGCTTTAATTCTGTTAATTATTGTTTGTGCATTGAGTTATTACAAAAAAATAAAATGCATAAGTTTGTAATCTTATGAAAACTTATCCTCCTAAATGAACTTTAAGAACTAAAGAACCATAGACCATTAAGTAGTAATACAAAATAAAGATGGAATGTATCTGAAATTCACAGCACAAATTAGAAGAAACAGCAACATCTGAATATAGCATGTGCCACCCACTGTGAATAACAGTGGAATAAGCATTAGCTTCACAGCCCACAAAGCTAAGAGGCTACAGCTTGTGGACACCTGAATGCCACCCTTCCATTTTATATTTGCTCACCTGTTAATTCCAAATTACTTAACCCCTTGGCAGAACCTGCCCAGCTACAGAATCATTACTAAAGGCCTGATTTTGCTCAGGGGAAGTCAACATATTTTTGCTATTACTTCAATCTCTACATGCTCAAGACCTAAAACAGTAGCAAATTTGAATATTCAGTTACTTGTGGGAGTATTTTTATTAAAGAACAAGAAAGAATGTTTTAAGGATTAACATCATTCAGGCACTGCATGCTGTGGAGTCCATGAACTCTGAGCCCTGATAAGCTCCTAAGGATGTCCACCTTTAAAGGCAAGCAGGTGTACAACATGGTCAGCAAGCCAAAAGAGAATACGGGAAAATCAAAGCACAGGTTACTGTCTCCCTTTCACATGTATCAGGGCAAAGAAAATCATCTTTGTGAAGGCAATGGTGTAACAGCAGCCAATATCTCTTGAGTACATGCAGAGCCAGAGACATGGGCTGAGAAAAACATATGGATAAAAAAGAGTCACTGAAACCCACTCCACGCTTACAAAAGAGAAACACCTCCACGTGACCAATCACAGTTTAGCAGCTGAGTGGCCAAAATCAGTAAAAAAATATCATAAGAAGAAACAAAAGATAAAAGAAGCATGCCAAACTAGAAAGGTCAACCTACTAACATGACTATCAGACAGTAATTTACAAGTAAGCTAGGAAAAAGAAGTGTTCACCTCCAGTCTCAGAAAAAAAAAAAAAAGCAGGGAGTGAATGGAACATACGAGGAGTTCATGAGCCTAAGACAAGTCATGGGTTTCTATTTCATCAGCTGGCTCAAGATCCAGAGAAAGATTAGTGTTTACTATTCAGCAAAAGTAATTTGTGAACCTGTCCCGTTACAGATGCATGAGGACATGAGGTCAGTGCTTTGCTTTCCTGAGTTAAATGTCATACTCTTAAAACTTTTTCAGGATGATACCAGCTTGTGTTGTTTAGCCTATTACCTGCAGTACGCTCTTCAGTTACCATTTCAGCAGCAGCAAAGGCTAATGCCTTAAATCAAAAGCAACAGAGAAAGAAGAGTTTCATTAATTCCTTGAATGCTCCTTCTACACAAAAACGCATTTCCTTAATATATATTTCAAGAAATGGATTTGACAAGACAGCATTTGCTGCAAAGCTCAAATTGTCATGAAATTTACATTATAAAGGTTGACAATATGATCATTATATTTAAAACCTCTTGAACAAGATCCTTTTCGTGCTGATGTCAATGACTTGAATTCAAGCAGTGTTATGGCCTATCCTGATGTTCTGTAGGGATATTTCCAAAGAAAATCAATCTATTCTGATGTGATTTATTCTCTTGTGGCACTCTCAAAATGCATATTGCAGGAGTTAAAAGTAGAACTTCTTTTTACTTTACCATGTTTCTACAAAGGTTTTCTTCTTATAAACACTGAGAAAATTAAATCAATGCCAATGATGGCCAGAAGTATTTACTTGCAAATACATGATAGAGCTGGTATAAACTCTGACATTTCTTCAGACACCAGTTTGGACTGGCCTGTGTGAATAACAAAAGCATTTTCTCTGCCTATGATACTGGCAGTTGTGCAGAAATGAATGAATACAGAAATGATGATAGAGCATGGAAAACTCACTTATTTTATCTTTCCATGATGCTTCCATTTTTTGTGGGTTTAGTGTCTGTCTTGTAACATTTGGTCATTTTCTTAAGATTTCAGGTACAGAATCATGAGTTTATGAGAGGATCCAATGGCATTTTATTCTCTGTTAAGAAAAAAGGAAAGGAAAAGGGAGATACTAGCTCTCACAGCACATGGCCATTTTCAACTGTATGAGAGATCATTTCCTGATGAGTCAAAACCCAGAAGTAAATAATACCTCTATTATTTTTCCAGGTAAAAATTAAGATGCTTCGGGACCTGTCCCATTATTTTTCCCATCAATTAATGCATAATTGCTTGTAGCACTGGGATTTCCACCCAAAAACAGACCTGTGCTATTTTGAGCTGAATAGATCTTTCTGTAACAAATAGCAAACTATGAAAGTGACTGCAGGAAAAGTTTGCCCAACCAAGAGCTGAAGAATGTGATAACAGAAGGTGTATAGTTAACATAAGATAACCAGTCAGTTGCTTCAAGATAACTATAATAACAAGAAACAACTGTTTTTCAAAGCATTAAAAATTTAGTTAAGATCTTCCATTAAATTCTAATAGAGAAAACACATTCCTTAGCAAATCAGGAATGTCAAAAAAAAGGTAAAAATTTTTATGCACCTTCCAAAATGAAAAGGAAATACATATTGAAACCATTACAACCCTAAGTAAAGACAATCAAGCACCTTGAAATATAGATGAGTATGACAAAATTGTTAATACATACTAATATCTGGAGGTAATTAAAAGAGTGATATTAAAGGAGAAAAAACCCGTCCAAACCAAAATGACAAAACCCCACACATCCTGACCTCCATTAACCATTGAATCAAATAAGCTGTTAATTACAAAAGGATGAACACCCCCGGAGATACCTGCATACACAGATCGTCAATAGGATGTGATAACATCCAATACAATCAAGAAACATTTGAGTTGAGCAGAGGATTATATATGAGGACTGAAGGCTTACGAGACAAGACTTTTCTGAATCTAGTAAACAGACACCACAGCATGCCAGCTGGGGAAAATATAGTGTAAAATATGCAGTTGTGATGAATTGATCCCTGTGAAAACAGTCAGATAAAAGTCCACCACTATCCTGGACTAATTTTTCAACCCATCTTGAGGGAAAGGATGGTGTCCTCCTGCTTTTGAGATGTTTAATTCCAAAAGTCTGTTATCTAATTTTTCCTGTAACAATTAACTTATTGCCACTGCAAGTACCATTTAGCTACATCAGGACATTAGAGAAGCTGTTATGCAGGTACACCTCACTTTTTTTGGAAGTTGTACCATAATTTTGCCAGTCTTAATCGAATAATCCTCATTTTACTCTGATACAAAACTTCTTGCAAGGATTTTGCAAATAAGCACTTCTTTTACTTCTCATGGTATGCCTTGTGACATGTGCTACAATCATGGTCAGTCCACATTTACCTGCATTCCTTTTCCTTTGTTTTCCAATAAATGTCTCTACAACTTTCTTTTTGAGACTTCTCTGAAATCATATCAACCTCTTACAGCCACATACCTTGGCTGAGCTGAGTGACTCACATGCTGCTAATCAACAGGTTCTCTGCAAGATTCCAGATTCTTTAAGGTCCAGGGTAGGCTGTTGCTATTCCCTCTTCATTCTTTTTTTTAATTAAAATAAATTGTTCTGTTATTTTATCACTTCCAACTCTAGTAATATTACAGTGTATAGACATATTTAAAATATTAATGAAATTATAAAATTAAAATTTTCCAATTTTCCTTAATCACTGTTATATGATATCTCAGGGTGAGTATTCAGATTCAGTGCTTAAGACTGTTTGGATCTGTCCAGTAGAATCTCTTCCTGCTCACAATCCATTCTCTGTCTCTTTGAGAAAGCAGAAAGGAGCTTGAATTCCTTGTTATTCCAATTACCCAGGACCCAGAAATGGGGGATAGATGGACACCCATCATGATTAAGCTCATCAGTTTAATTGCCCATATTCGAGTCTACCAATGATAGAAGATTTTTAGCTGAGAGTAATTTGTTGTGCTTGCGATGGTTTGGAAATTGCATAATGAAGTATAATCTGTTTCTTAGGAGCAAAACAAGAGGAGGGTTGGTTGCTATAGAATTTCTCACACTGTCTCATCAATTCCTCATTTCCCAAAGAAAAAGACCCACCATAGTACTTATTGTCAATCTATCAATTTATGCCTTTGCTTTAATTCTTGTTTTACCCTGAAAATTCATGTGTACTTACAGCAAGCATTGTGTCATTCTCTAGGATTCCACATTTTTCAGTTGTAGTCTCTGTCCTACTGTCTAGTTGCCCTCTCCTAATAACTTTTATAGCCTTCTGTCAAATATAATTGAAAGTGGTCAACAGGATTGAGTCTCAAGGCACTTAAGTTCCTACAGGTGTCAAGAAAATTGGCATCTGGACAGAGAGAAAGATCCTATCATCTCCTGAAGGAAAGGATGAAGCATAGGCAAAATTTTTCTCTTTCCCTTTGGCCACCCAGCCAGCACACACATCCTAAGCAGTCACAGTAGGTGCTGCCTTTGCCAAATACTGGGTTTGGACTCATTGAAGAAACTTGGTAGGAATCTAGCTTGCCTTAGCTAAGATATCAGTAATCACCTCCTACCTCTCAGTTTCCCTGAGTGCCATGGAACTGGTTCGCTCAGAGACACAGATGCAAGATGTGGTCAATGAGCTTGACAAAAAGACTTGCTCCTCTCTGAAAACCAGAAAAGGCATGCACCCAGGTTCTCTAGTGTGCAAATTACCAGTACTGCTCTCACCCCACCTGCCAAAGAGGTGAGAATACAACTTGGCCCCATGTGAGCAACTCCCCTGTTTAAACCTATTAAGAGCCATGGACCCTCTTCCATTTGCAAAAGCTAAAAACTGCTGATCATTTGTTCTGTGTTGTCTTGTCTTTGTTTCATGCATGGTCTCCAGCTCTTACCAGAAAAACACCCCTGCTTTTTTATCACACTTCAAACTTGGAAATCACTACTAACCACACGTGCCTGTTTTGGCTAGAATAGAGTTAATTTTCTGTAGTAGCTAGTATGGGGCTGTGTTTTGGATTCATGCTGGAAACAGTGTTGATAATACAGAGATGTTTTCATTATTGCTGAGCAGCACTTAGCAGAGTCAAGGCCTTTTCTGCTTCTCACCCCACCCCACCAGTGAGTAGGCTGGGGGTGCACAAGAAGCTGGGAAGGGACACAGCTGGGACAGCTGACCCCAACTGACCAAAGGGCCATTCCACACCATATGACATCATGCTTAGCATATAAAGCTGGGGAAGGAAGAAAGAAGGGGGGACATTCAGAGTGATGATGTTTTTCTTCCCAAGTAACGGTTACACATGGTGGAGCCCTGCTTTCCTGGAGATGGCTGAACACCTGCCTGCTGATGAGAAGTAGTGAAAGAATTCCTTGTTTTGCTTTGCTTGCATGCGCGGCTTTTGTTTTCCTTATTAAACTGTCTTTATCCCAACCCACGAGTTTTCTCGCTGTTACTCTTCTGATTCTCTCCCCCATCCCACCTGGCAGAAGCGAGCAAGCGCCTGAGTGGTGCTCAGTTGCCAGCTGTGGTTAAACCACAACACCACTTTAAAGTGAGTTAAGCCACACATGATTCTGCTTGCAGTTTGAATGCTGATTTACTAAAGCTTGACTTACTGTGTTTATTTAAAAATTATTGTAATGACCAATCTGGATTTTGCTCCTGCCTCCCAATATAGCTAAAAAATAATAAGCTGATGGTTTGCTAAACACCTTACTTGTTTCAACATTTCTTTCAGGACGCTTCATTTTTAATATACTGCTGTTATAAGTGTCTTTTTCCTACCCTGTCCTATACACGATGAGGTCAGGTCAATGAACAGCTGAAGCCTCTTTTTTGTTTTCCCCCTGAGTCAGTAATACTGAATGTATTGTTTGTGAAAGGTTTAGAGCTGATAGCAAAAATAGAGGTAGCACTAATCTGGCCTTTTGCTGTCAGAGCAACTTGATTCTGAATTCATTGCATGAGGGTGAGACCACCATCTCCTGGGTAATAAGTCAATCCTATCTTTCTGTTCATTGAGCCCATAGACTTCCTTTGCCACATTAATTCCACTTGAACTATAATAACCTCCTGGCTGGCAGCTGCTATTGATAAATCACAAGAGAAACTGGCAAATCGACATTGGAGGTGGACAAGTAAATGTGAACAATAGAGAAATTCATAATGAAGTGTGATCAATAACTAGCATTGTTGGGGGTGGGAGGGGGGAAGCATTGCTTTTTTCCCAATTTTTCAGTCAGATAAGGACATTCTAAAAGCAGTCAGGCTACTGGAGATGTCGAATACCCAGTACTATTTTACCTCAGGCAGAATTTTTCAATCAGCTGTTAGTTAATTAAATATGAAACAATCCAAATTACATTAGCCAATCCCTGCCTTCACTCCAATTTACAGACATCATCATACTACTTTGTTCTTCCATCTCTTTATATATCTTTGTGGAGTATTATGCTTCAGTCCTGCAGCAGGTCTCAAGAACCTGCTCTGGAGGACACCTACTCTATTCATTGAGTTTCTGAATGATAATGGTCAGACTGCCAGGAACAAAATCATCAATGGTTATTTAGTTATTGGAGGAAAAATGAAACTTGCAACCTACTTGTCCATAACTGGAGCACATAACCGTCTATTTTCATTACATGCCATCCTCACCTTCACCTCATTTTAAGTTTCCCATTGCATTCTATACACTGTGTCTTTTCCCCAGTGGTCCTGGTCTTCCAAAAACTCACAGCTCTGTAAAACTTCATTTATGCAAGCAATCTAACTGAAATCAAAAGGACTATATGCAGCTAATGAAAATACACATGGTTTATATGCCCTTGAGAGACAAAGGACTTAATGATCTCTTCAGGAGTGGATTTCATCTTGTAAAATGCTCATGGATCTCAGAATTCCAGGTTATCATTAACCTGGCTGAGGAACTTGTTCATAATTGGTAAAGCTGATCAAAATTTGGTAATTCATTTTGTGAAATGTATCCTCTATGATCACATTCCAATTCAAAAAGAAAACAACAAAAACCTAAAAATTATGCTTAAAAAAGGCAAGCACCTTAGAAGAGGAAAACAGATTAGCTTGTTGATATTTTCAATTTAAATTTCAGATGGATGTTTCTCCTAGTAAAAAGGTTCATACATTTTGTTTGAAAGCAAATTATTTGAGTTCCTGTTTTCTTTTTTTCTCTAGTATACCTTGGAAAACAAATATTTTTTAAATAAGTTCATTTGGTTTTGAAACTTCCCATGAAAAAAAGAACATTTCCCACAATCTGTGCTGATTAACTTCCCCATTGCCATACGCCATTTTACTTACCATTTGAAAATCTACTGTAATAGTCAAGCAAAGTACATATTTCACTTTGAATGTGCTGTACCCCAGGATAATATCTTGCTCCAATTACTGTGAAAGTTTTGTACTTTGTGCTTGCTAGCCATCTACATTTTTTCTTTTTCGGTTTTTTTTCCTTCCTTCCTTTCTTTTCCAGTAAGGCGTATGGGAAATTCTGGTGATGAGGGTTTGTTTAGTGGATCCTTAGGTGTAATAGCCCACGCAATGATCACGGCTCTGGTTTAAGACAGGGGATTATAGTTTTAATCCATGCTACATCTCAGTCTTTATGGGAGTATTTTAACAAGTTTCACTGCAGCTCTGTGCCTCAATTTGTCATGCATAAGAGGAGGAAAAAGTTTGGGGTTTACCTCACTGGATCTTGTAGGTAACAATTTCATTCAGGAACATGAGATGCTCTCACGGAGGTCACCTACATACCTTAAACAGTGTCTCAGAGTGCTGCCTCACTTGTGGTAGGAGGAAGATTTTCTACTGGGGTAGTCCTCTTGTGGAGACTGATGGCCACATGGGACCAGTGGGACATGGCATGCAGAATTTTGCACTGAGTAAGCCCTGCAGATTAGAAAGATAAAGCATGGTGTATTGAGAGATCAACAGTGCTGAGTAAAGGCTGAAAAAAGAAAAAGAGGAATGCTTTCACTCCACTGGGAAGATGAGACCTACTTAATATGTTGGTGGGCATCCCTAGAATGGATTTTTAATCAACAACAGTTCTCATTTACTGGAAGAGTGAGCCTATGAATAGACTAATACTACCGAGTGACATTATGGGCCATTCGTCTGCTTAAGTTGTCTGAAAATTTCAGCCACCAGTGAAGGATTATTATTGATTTTCAGGCTGTCTTTGTTAAATACCTGATATACTGTACCACTCTCTTATTCCCCTCTCCCTCCATTGTCACTGATATTAAAATGAAACCCACCTATTATCAAATCAATCATGCCTGATAAAACTACTCAGAGTAAGGTGATGTGCATCATATTTACCCACTGAGACTGAAAGGTGGGATTTCAATCATTCAGAAAATATGCATTTTATTTATTTATTTATTGCTTTTGGTAAGCTGGGAACTACTGCAGCAATTAATTACAGCTCTTTAAGGGATGCTATATGAGGCAGGAATGATTGTATTGTTGTTGAGGTGCTGCACGGAGGCTCAAGAGCTCTCATTTATGTTTCTGGTTTTGGCAAAGTCTTCTTGTGTAACCGTAGGAAAAGTGATTCTTTTCTCTGGACCATAGTTCTGGCAGTAAAAAATTAGATACATATTTCCTGTAATTTAGAAACTGAAGACAAAACACCACTTTTCTTGGGTAGGTAGGTATGCAGACAGATAAGAAATGGGGAAGTTGGAAAAGCCACAGTCAAAGAGAGAGGTTTTGTCATAGAGAAAAAGAAATATATTCCTAAAAAATAGACTTTTTCTAAGTTAAGATAAAAGAATACAAACTATAACTCACACATTTCCTCCTGTGAACACTGAAAATCATTATGTGCTTTAATTTTTCATGAAAAAGAGGGCATTTTTGCTGAAAAAATGAAAATAACGAAAAAGTTATATTCTACGAACAAAAAGTTTTGTTTTCCTAATATACAGAATGAAAGCTTATCTTCTTGATCTCACATTCATCCAGGCTTCTCCAGGTAGCACCACTTATCCAGTTCCTAGGTCTTGTTTCTCTTCTCCTGTTGAGAGTACAAAAGGGCAGGATTTCTTCTAGCTGTCCCCAACCCCACACAACACTGGATTACTCCAAATAGTCTGAGCTTCAGATTAAAATCTACAAAGAAACATCCACTTTTCTCTTCTCTTCTCCTTTCCTAAATCAATCAGTTCACATCTCAGTTAGGCAAGCTCCTGAAGAATATACATTTACTCTGTTTTTTGAAAAAGAAAAAAAAGAAAAAGAAAAAAAATCTTGGGCTGCTTTTTAATTTATGTACTTTATTTCTCTCCATTTGCTCAGGTGTATCCCAGTCATTGCAGTCAGCAATCCATCTTCATACTATTTTTTATCAGTCTGTGATTCAGGAAGTTTAATCTGAAGTGCATAACGAAATAAAAACAATTCTACTGCCATGGTTTCAGAAGGTAAACTGTTACCAAAGTGATCTTTTCCACTTCATTTTTTCATTTACAATCAACTAGTTCACGTCAAACTGCTTTGGCATTCATCTCTACCGCTTCCGTGCTTATGCTGTGTGTTACAGTTTCCCAATTACAATGCCCACCCTTGATTGCCTTGACTTCATTAATCTTAGAAGTCCATCTGCATCATCATAAGAGCACCACATTACACCGTACACAGTGCGTGGATCCCCTAAGCTTTATAGCCTACATTACCTATCAAATTGCTTGCCATGCCCTACACTCTCACACGTTTATGCTACAGGTGCTTCATAAAAAAACTTCAAAGCAAACAGCCTCTGCAGCTCTCTCAGTTACAGCATAGACACAACCAAGCTAGTCTATAGCTTCTAAGTCTAGAGGAAACTTAGAGATAATAAAAGCCTTCCACTTCAGCAGTGGGTGACATGAGACAGTTGGCTTCGCAAGAAGTAGATCAAAGCGGGCAGAGAAAGGACCTCACAGGATGTAAAATACAGTGGAAATGTCAGTGTTAGGAATGGTAATTAAGATCCATAATATTTAGGGGGTGATCTTTTTTATCCTCTTTATTCAGTAAACAAGACATGAGAAACTTACCTTTCATCTTTATTAGTTTGAACCTAACTTGACTAGGTTACAAGTAATGAACATTAGACTAAATGTAGATATATTCTCCTCTCTTCTGTTGTTTTAACAGTCCATCTAGTACTTTTGGGCATGGGGTGGCCTTCAGAGCTTACCCGTTGCCACCAACCATTCTTTGTTGAGTCCGAGATGGTTTGCTTGCACTTGATAATAGGAAAATATTTTTATGCTTGACTGCCAGAGTTTACTTTCACACTATAGAATACATGTCTGTTCTCTGGGTTCAGTGCCTTGAGGGTGACTGGAGAACAGGAACTGATTCTGGAGTCAGACGTTCATGAAGCAGGTGAGCAGTGGCCTCCAGGCACATCACCTCATGCTGGGGCAGGCACAGGAGATAGCTGTCCTTTTTGTCTATGCTGGGTGCCAGCCAGGTCAGCTGGTTTGCTTGTGCCCTGGGACAAAAGCCATCGCTATTGCATGACTGTTGGAATATACATGGCTGTGTCTGGGTGCAGTTGGTAAAGACTCAGAAGAGGACATAATCTTTCCAGTTCTTATATGGGCCAACCCTAGTTAACAATATATTAAAGTATCATTTTTGGTCTTTGGGTGAATTTTATGAGCTGAAGCAATCCAGGGTAACCATCGTGCAACCATGAGCTTTTATCCTGTTTTAGCAGAGAGGAAAGTGTCCAGAAGAGAGGAAGCAGGACCCAACAGTCACCTAACCTCAGGAGGTTTCAAGAGAATGTATACTTGGGAATATACAAGCCAGGGCCAGTATCTGCATGTATGCCCAGGGTTCACCAGCCAGGAACAATTCCCAGGAATGATCTAACCTAGCAGGTCAAGCACAGACAATGAGATGTAGATTTCACATTGGGAGTCTAAAGAGCAATAAAATTCCAGGTCATCAGTACTCTGTCATCCTGCATGTAGCAAAACCTCAGAAAAATCATAGGCACAAAAAAAGTTTAGGAGTTTGAACAGATGCAAAAAGAAAGAAATTATTCTTCCTGGGTTTTCCAGTTGGCAAAGATCTAATCCTGGCTAGAAAATAGCTTATAAGCAGATGTAAAAAAACAGAAGGGAAAAATATATATTTCATTGAAGGCCTATGTTTACTCCAATGGACTTGAATTTCTCAGTCTGTTTCTCATGTCTTAGTGTTAAAACCATCAGAGTTTTAGTACAGTTTGGGTAATCTGTGGACACATGTCTCAAGAGAAGGTTTTCTACACTGTCTGAAGAATCAATAATCTGGTGGACCCAGCAGTAAACTCATGTCCCTTTTATATGCCATGTTACAAATAGGGCTAGCTGATGTAAGTAAAGCAGCTAATGTTTGTTACTGATACCATAGAAAGATGTAATATTTTAATTTTTTAAAAAATATTCTGATTCTAAGACTACTGTTATAAGAAACACAATTTTCTTTAGTAAGCCTGTAAAATCCTTTTGGCAGAAAATATGTCTGCAATATTTCAGTTATATCAGCAGATCTTTATTATCCTTAAATGTAGGCTTTTCCCAAGATATGTTACATTTATCTTGAAATATTTCTCTTAAACCAATCTTTTCAATAGCCTTTTACATTGTCTACATTTGCCCTGACTCATCCTGAATTCTGTGATTAAAAATGGAAAATATTTTCTCAGCAACAGACCTTATATACATTAGTTTCTGTAGCTTCTGCAATGAACCAGTTCCCTTAGCTGGTTTTCTCCATCAGGAAAGTTACTTGAAATCTAACAGCATAAATAAGCAGTGCCTATACAAAAAGACATAACCGAGTATATTTTTATGGCCTTTGTTTCTCTTACCCTGCAATATTGTCTGACATGTAGAAGGAGATATCCCCTTATATTAAATTTCTTTTTCCACTTGGATTCACCTAATTTTTCTTCCTATGTTTCTTACTGAAATGAAATACACATGAATTTGTCCTGGTCCTTCTCTCCAGTGTAGTGATTTGCCCATAGCTGTTTGGAAGAACATATTTCAGCCTTTTACGGAATGGGCCATTTATGAGGTGTTATGGGCTCCTAAATAATAGTTCACTTCAGTTAGCCTGGGAAGAATGAAGGAGGTTGATACCACAACATAGTGTGGTGGTAGGAGGTGTATGAAATGAAGACAGCAGCTCCACCTGACTCAGCTCTCCCTAGGCAAAACCACGGCAGGACCGCCAGTGCGCCAGGGTGCTAGGAGGAAGAATTTGTTACTGATTGTTATTCAAGGTATTTCGTAGCAGACTATGACCAAAAGGTTAGGTGGAAGGATTCAGTCTTTCTTGGATGACCTCTGAGACCAGAACGCAAGATACTTACAGAAACGAATATTGCTTGGTTCAGGGAGTTTGTTAACCAAAAAATACAGGTTACCCAAGGATGCAACAGAGAGTTGCATCTGAAGGTTTTCAATACCCAGTCATTTATACCCTTCTTTTCCTGTTAGTTTCAGATTTTTTGGTGTCCAAGTAAAGCAGCCTGTTTATAGATTTTAACATCTGGTTTAAATCTGTTTCCAAACCACAACATGGGTGCATTTTAAGCAGGCTACACTTGGAAACATTGTAAGGCAAAGGGAGAAACTGGTGGTGGCACATGTTGTATTTAAATAGCAGTGGATTTATGAATGGTTTCACTCAGTAAGAATGGAGATAAAGTATGAATTCTTAATAGAGTTGGAATGCATATATATCAATAAGTTAAAGTCTTAAAATTATTCCCACTGTATATACCATCTAGTCATGGCCTCTAAGAGTCAAAAAGCCATTTATTTTACACCTTTGCAAGAATCAGGCTGGTTGATAGAGACAAAAAAATCTCTCACAATTTGATGGCTAAATCCTCTCTTCTGGAAGAACACTGATACAATATCCAGTAGTTAAGAGTTTACTGTGCTAAATTGCTAGGTGCTTAATAATACCTTTTCTTTTAGCACAGAAGTTCTGTACTATTATTATCAAAGTGTCTGTAACAGAGTTTCTTTTGGAGCATAAGACATTGTCTCTAACAAAAGCAGTAAAAAAAAACAACAACAATTCTATAATGCTGTACTCCAATTACCTTTGTATCAAAAAACCATAACTAGAGAACCTGGGAATAGCATCATTCATTGCTAATAAGAGCAAATATTTCAGTTCTCGGTAAGCACTTTTTCCCCTTTTAAGCTAGAAGCAATAAAAAATAAGATGTAAGCAAGGATTTGTGCAGGTTCTTCATCGCTTTACATATTACCCCAGCAGGGACCCAGTGGCAGCATCAGAAGAGCCATGGCCACCAGGGGGTTGTTCTGTTGTGGCAGCATTGGAGACAAACAGAGGAAGCAACCAAAAATGAGAAGGGAAATGGATGGAATTTCTACTTAAGTGAAAGCAGCACCTTCCATGTTTGTCAGTTGTCCTGTGCTGCTTTTCTTCTGGACAGGCATCCTGACTGATTTTTTCTGGAATAGGGAAAATTGTGAGATCAAGCGTATGCTCTTAATTTTTCTGGCTGAATGGTTCTGAATATATTTCTTAACCTTTCTTCTCTCCTGTTCCATCATTTGTAATGTTAAGATTTGAAAAGACTTTTCAGTGTGTTAATAATACTGGTTTTCTGTATGCATCTTCATTTAACACTGATCAGAGGAACCTTAGAGGCAAAAAAAGACAGATTCTCGGATGATATAAATCAGTATAGCTCCACTGTTGCTGTTGTACAAGTGCTGAGACTCTGGTGCACAGAGCTCATAAAATACTACAGATGTAAAAACAATGCCAAAACATACATTTTGTTACTGCAAAGGATTTAAATAGCCAGATAGAAATTGCCCATCCAGCAAAAATAGAAGGGACTGCAGCTAAACTAGCCTATCTTGCAAGGTAGCACTTCCGTCTTCTTCACATGCAACACCTGTTACTCCATAGGCCGGGTGTGCTTATGGGTCCCTTTGTGAAGAGGCCTTTCCACATGTAGCCTAGGCAGCTCCAACAGCAACCTTTGACTGACAGATGGATAAATAAATAAGCCTCTTCTTTTGAGAAAATTTTCTCCCTGAATATTTCTGTCTACACATTACAAATGCATTGGGAAAACTAATAAGGGCATTAATTACATCAGTCCAGACAGCACTAGCCATACCAGTATTATCAAGCCATGATATATAAAACACAGCATCACCCTTTCCATCTCCATGCTGAAAGTTGCTTTCCCCTGTAATGACAGGTTGAGAAGTACTCAGCTATTCTTTGAGTCAGTTGTAGAAACCAGCAGGATAAGACATTAACAAGCTTAAAAGGTATTACCTGTCTAGCCCTACCAGGAGGTTTATGCTGACTGTAGGGGTTTCACATATCTCTTATACTTTCATGAGGGAATTAGTTAAAATTGCCATAGTGGAAAGTATTTGATTTAGATTAATCTCGCTTTCTCAAGCAGTGGAGACTCATTACTCTGATTGGCTGTTCTACCCATACTGCCCTTAATGCTCTAACTATATACTCAGAAAAAAGCCTTCAGTTCAAAGCTCTTGATGGGTAAGTAAAATGGATCATTATTATCTTTTCAAGAAACCTTTAAAAGACTTAGAAGAATAAACTGAAAAATATATGTAAGTGAGAGAGATACCTCTAGCATTCAGTCTGGGCATACGTCAAATTTTTCTTTCTCAGATGACAAAATTTCTCATCCTGAGAGCAAAAGAGTGTTAAATGTTAATCTTTTAACCTAAGAAATAACCTTGACAATCTTACGGTGCTGATGGGATTCGTTTCTTGTTTCTAGCATGACTGCACTGCACACGGTGGGTTGTCCAAGGAATGCCTTGGTTAGTCTACCAAAACACAGTGTATTTCCACACTTTGAAATATTTTTAGTGTGACTCTTCAGTTCTCCCTGTAGATGCAAACTGCAGATCTTTCCAGGCATGAAACTGTCAGAGGCATTAAGGGGGACATACAGGAAAATGAGACCTTCAGTGCCAGAAGCCTTCTGCTGCTGTAAGGACAGGATACCCTCAATCATTTTGGTTGGAAGCAGGTGCCAATCAGCAAAGCTTCACGATGTTGATGCAAGGGTGAGTACCCAATTACCTTTTAATGTCTAACCTTTTAGCCATGCAGGCTGCTAAATCTGTGGCATGCAATAGAAACATTATCTGCTTTGGTCCTGTGGACTGTGGTTCAGGCTCAGTTTTCAACTGTCTTAAAGGAACACGCATACAAAGGGAATAGGCATTTCACAGTACTAAAGACTTTCAAGTGATCTAAAACACTAGATGTTTATCCTTCTTTATGGCTTAGACACATTTATAAGGCATAAGACACCCATTGATCTTGCTGAGATGGTTTTTAACAACTATCAGGATTATTAACAGATCAGTGCAAGCTTGACATCATCAACCAATAATTCTTGCAAGTGTATATTTATAAGATCCCCAATGCTAATTTCTTAATGTCAGAATTACCTCCAATACAGTGATTCAGAGGCAGATGATCTGACAGAGGAAGCTACATTTTAAAAAGTGCTATCAGAGATAATGTGTGGAGTCTTGACCTGATTCAATTAGAGCTTTGCCCTTATGTTACCCAAGGGCATATTATCCAGCATTTATAAAGACATTGGCTTGGATAAATGAAAGAGAAAAAAGCACTATTGTTTACTCAGCAGGAGATGGGCTGTGGAAATGGTTAGATTACCCTCTCGTACAGACACACAATCTTATAAACACACGCATGCACACACATACACAGACCCCGAAGCACAACGCACACACACACAGGCACACACATGCATAAAACCCTTACAAAATCTCCTCAAAGTCCTGCCCATTACCATAATTACATATTTTAAATACGAGAAAATAAGTTGGGCGATTTTTTTTTTTTTTTTTTTTTGGTGCAACAACCGGGCCCATTTTCGGTGGTTTATATACATGTAATTAGCAGTTTAATTTCCTCTGAGGCTAAATTAGCCCTATGATTTTATTTAATAACAAGGAAAATTTACTGCCAGGGTTGAGGTGGCGGCGCCAGCCTTAGCTCTGCACTGCCCTCTGCTGTCTCCCGAACACTCACTCCGGCCAGTTCAACCTCGAGCACCACAACTGAAGACTACAGTCTGGATGCATGGAAATTGTCTGAAGAAAAGGGTGGGAGAACGTTATCCAGCTACAAACCACGTTTAACGAGGGTTCATCCCCTCCCTTTTTTATCCTCCAGCCACCAAAAATGCAAGAAATCTATTCCTATGCTGGGTTTTTTTTTCAGCAAACTCCTAGATTATACTCATTACCATATTAGCCTTATAACAAACCCTTTCACACAGTTTAGTGCAATTATAGATTACATTGTGTGCCTGTACACAGTCCATGAAGCTCAAGAAAATAATGTCGCACAAAGCAGCATCCATCATGCCTGAAGCAATATGATTGCTCACAGTGTGCCTCATTCTTGTAAAATCTAACTCCAGCATTACATCATATTTTACTTAAAAATATCTTTTAATGGGGGAAACAAATCCATCTGTTGCAAGGGAGGGACATCTTCTCTTGGGACACACTGTACTGACCACCAGTTCTTGTTAGAGAAGGTAATTTGTCAGCTAAGAGACTGCTTGCTATTCCCATCTAAAAAGCTCACTCTCCTAGGTGTCTTACACATCCACCTCCAGAAGCACCTTTTACATTTAATGACATTTATACAGCACCTTTCGTCTAAGCAGTCCAAAATGCAGGGCAGACCTTTATGAACCGATTATACATAAATGATAATAATCCTGACTAATATCAATGGCAAAACTCAAAATTATTTAAAAAACACTATAGGTTCCCACGGAGTACAGAGATTACTGTATTCTGAGAGATTACTTTCTTTGTTGCTGAAATGTAGCCACTTCTGGTGTGGAAGATGACACACAGACCACAGCTATACAAAAACCAGTACGAGGAAGAAAAAAAGAAAAAAAAAAAAAAAAGATAAATAATCTTATCCAGTATAATTGCAGAGGGAATTTTAAAAGAAGAAGAAAGTAATGAGCCTACTGGAATTTAGCCAGAAATAATAGCCCTTTGTTTCTGATGTACTTAAGGAACTACAGCTGGTATCACATTGGCTAATAAGCACAGAAGCCTGGCAGGAAATGAGATCAATTAATTTGAAGAATTGTATTCTGACTAGCTAGAGATTCAGGACCAGACTGCATCTTCAGATCTGCACAGAAAGGGACCCTATGGAAACATAAAGTTAGCTCCTGGCAAACAAAATAAGCAGCTCAGTGACATCTAGCATACATGTTCCTGCAGTGTTTTCATTGGGCTGAAGACATGTGTAGGGAAGGACAGCCTCCATGACAAACTGGGAACTGTGGTTCCCTTTTCAACCTTGACCAGTTTCAGGCAGGCATCCAGGACAAGGTAGGCATGGAAGCTCTTTCCTACACGTGGAGAACTGAGAAAAAAAAAGCACAAAACCATTATAGAAGAAAAAGTTCTTCATGAAGACAGCCCTCATCTTTTGACAATACATTGAATATGAAGCTGGCCAGTACTGCAAACACAAATTTTGCTGTCTTGATTGAAGACTATACTCCAGCAAGGACACCTCACAGGCTTTCTCTGCTTTCTTGGTTGTTGCAGGAAAATGTGATCTGGCCTTTGTTAAGGCCAACAATAAATCAAATAGCTCTTTCCATCTCTTTCAAAATTGAAAACCAAAGAAGATGACTGCTGCAAAGGCTTGAACAGCTGGTCCAGAAATTGCATCATCCGGATGTCTCAAGAACTTCTTATTTTCAAGTGCTGTTACTCAATTGTGTCTCTCAGTGCTGTTCTTACGATCTCCCCAGTTTGAGTCTGAGAGCAGCAGGTAGATAGAGCTCCACATTCTGACTGCTGTCATTCCTTTGGACCTTTTTCATCAATAAATGAGCTCCAGAAACTTTTTTTTTAAGGGAGGAGACAAATTCTATCTGGTATTTTCCTCACCAAGCACAAAGAAATCAAATATCATACACTGTTATACAGCTCCAGTATTTCCTCTTCTTTTGTAGGAAGTTCACCCCTGGCACCTGAATTCTGGATCACTTAGCTTTGGAAACAATGCAGGAGTTGAACATTGCAAGGCACAAGGATCTCAGTCATCCTTGCATGATTAATGAAACATCACAGAGTAATGGGGAGTAGCCAATAGTCTTCTACCCATTTATGTCCTAAACTTTGTTGGCTAAGTGCCTCAGGAAATGATGCGTGCTGAGAGACAATGGCTGCTTCTAGAAGGTCTGATTCAGTTTTATGAAAGCCAATAAGTGGTAACAGGCAATTTGGCAAGATCATCAAACAGGCCTGGCTGGTGTGTGGCAGGATCCTTGAAGGAAGAACATGGAAAATAAATGTCACCCACTTCCTACTGCTGTGCTGCCTTGGGAGCAGAATCAGACGATGAATCCATTATTGTAAAATGTGGGAGATGCTGTTTTGTAAGACATTCTGGACTGAGAGGAAAGGAAGTCAAGGAAAGAAATACAAAATTTTCTCAGCGGTTGTGCCCCAATGGCTACTTTTAGATCTCTGAGGAAACACAGCCAGAAGAGACCATCTCATCATCATCAGAAGAGATCATCTCATCTCACCTCCTGTATATCACACATTTTGACGTCATTTAGTTATGTATGTGTTGAGCCCATTAATTTACATCTAGCTGAAGCATAACTTGTGTTTTGGCAAAAGCATTACTCACTTTCACTATTAGAATGTCTAATTTCTTTCTGGGTTGAAATTGCTTCAGGGTCTAGCCATAAGTTCTTGTTTTGCATTTCTCCAAGGCCAAGCAGGACATTGTCTCACAAACAAAAACAGAGGTCCTTGGAGCTCTCTTGAAGTGTGGTTACTGAAATGCACAAGGGATAATCACTGTCCTGGATGCAGACATATCCATTAATGCACAAATTTTAAACAGATTTCACCCCTTCTACTCAAATGGAAGACCAAAATACCACTACAATATAAAGGTGTTGCCAAGAGATTTTCTGAAGTTAGTCGGGAAACTCTTCATTTGCCTGTTTTTTCTGTTGGAATTACTTAAGCTTGTACAGTCAAATCCTTCAGCAGCACTAGTTTAAAATATGCATATACCAGTAAAACAGTTTTTGTTTGGCCTTTATTGTTTGATGTGGTGGCTTTTTAAGGTGTATAATATTTTAGACAGGACACTAGTGCTATGACATGTTTTATCCTACTGTTAATTTACTCTAATAGCTCTTAGAGCAACACATCGTCAAAGTAAGTGTCTGCCATGTCACTTCTGTTGATTTTAGCTGCAACCACTCAGCAAAAACCATGGTGGATTCATCTCAGTAGCTCTAGATGTTTGCAAAGTGTGTGTACACCAGGCCTAGTTCTCTGGACTCCTTCTTCAAGTCCCTGTAAAGAAGGTGACACATATAAGGAGCAATCCTTCTGACCTATTTTAACCTTCACTAAAACGAGATAGTCTCGACTAAATGTCTCTTCCTTCCCACTGACTACATGACTCTCTGGGTTGTGGGCATCCACCCCATAGATGCCTAAGGTTAGATGGCATAAATCCCACTGCTTTCATCCCACTAAGAATGACTTAAGAATTGCCCTAGCCTTACTAGTATCAGACCTTTTTTAGGCCACTGTAGCAGGCAAAGCAGTCAAGGATCAATGAATGGTAGAAACCTCTTTGTTTCATGAGGTGTCCTATAGCTGACACACAGGTGTTGATTTTTGCCATATCCCAAGTTTTGCGATCACCTGCCTTTCGCCTGCAGCTCATCAGGATCAGGAGCAGCATGCTATGGGGTCCAAGTGCCTGCAGCTGAGTGGGATGCTCCAGTACTATCAGAGTCCATCAGGGAGCCTCATTTTAAAGCAGAGAGGAAGATTGTGAAGAATGTTTTACAAGGCCAAAATGCATGCTCTGCTGGTTGGGAAAAACTACTAGGAAAAGAGATCTGTTTTTCAGGATATTTTCATTCTTTAGGAACCGGATTTGGAGGGAGACGAAAGATCACTGGTTCACATAAACCTCTCTATGAAAATAACAGAGAGGAGTGAACCTCAGAGCTGATGCAGGAAGCACTTCATATTATCAGGGCTGAAAACATGACAGCCAGATATACCCTTTCATTGTGTGTCATCCAAAGCTCTTTTGTGTTTCTAATCACATAGGAAACTAAGAAACCCTACTGGCAGGCAATAACCTTTAAACTGAAGCTAAATGAGGAAAGGACCTTATTTTATCCTATCCAAAAACACCAAAATCACCTGTTACTTACTGGAGGTCAATAGAAGCACTGAATGCAAAGAAATTATTTTGAGTGATTAGAACAGCACGTCTGCTTCTCACTCAGTATTCCTCTAAAGGAGCAGTTTTTCTGATTCATCCACAGGGTTGTTTTATATCATGTCATACAAAACCAGGTTTGATCTGACCTGCCACAAAACAAGTTACAATCCAGCATAATCAATATCTAAAACAATGGATCATTATATGTATACAATACCATACTAGGGATCTGGACAGCAAAGCACAATTACCCAAATTGCCATTTTGGAAATAAAAATATGCTTTATCAGGTGCTTCTTCATTGTTCCCACAGAATATGCATAGCTTATTCTCCGTTCCTCAGGATAGACCCAGAAAGCAGGCAGACAAGCCCTGGTCATAGCTCTACAGCAAACTCTTATTGTTAAATTGTATTCAGGGATCGCCTGCCTCTGCTTCCCATGGTACCTCACAAGGCAGCAATGACTGTATTGCTCTGAAGGAGACCATTACCAACAATGGCTGCAACTCTGGTATGGGTGAGAAATGGAATTTCATTATAACTGCATTCAAAGGTATTTCAATCAGCACTGATTGCTGCCTCTTTTTAAAGAAAAAATAATTTACTGAGTAGATTCAGTGGTTGTGGGAATCACACCCCATGATTTCCCACTCCCTGGTCTTTTTTCTCCTTACAAAAACAGGGAATGCACTCTCCTGTTCATCTTTTGGCAGTGTCACTGTGCAGCCTGAAGCATTCAGAAGGCTAGATTTTGTCATGTAATCTAAAATAGTTAATAACCACACATTTGGGGTTGGGTTTTTTTATGGCTTTTTTTGTTCAAATCAACATTAAAACAACATAAATTAATTTAACAGTAGCGACAGGTATCAGTTGGAGAGGCTTGACTTCTTGTTGTCCGTAAAATCAATTCATGGTGTTTTCCCCAGTCCTGACCCACTGGTGTGCCTCTTCCCCTCTGAGTCATCACATCACAGAGTGATGTTTATCATACTGCCTCTGCCTGAATTAAAAGAACCATACTATGTAGTTCATCAATAGCCTTCCTACCATTGCCCAGCCATACTTGGAGCAAAAAAGAATTTTACAGAGCCGCTGTTCAGCATAGAACAAAACATTTTCTGTAACAGTGACCTAAGGTATAGCAACTGTGATAAATCCTTGGGTTTTCTGTTCTTTCTTTTCTGGGCAAACATTTCCTAAATACCTCCAAAGATAAAGTAAAAGAAAAATATGTATATGAAAATGTATACATACATGTGCATGTATGCGTGTACATAAATACATAACAGGATTTTTTCTTTTAATGTATCTCTCTAAAGCAAATTTTACTACTTTAGAGGAAAGCAAGTCCATAATGATTGTCCATCCACTACAGAAAGCAGAATTCGGTCTCCTCTTAAGGTCTGCAAATAAGAAAACATGAAGATAATTTCAATCATCTTCCCTAGCAGGTTTGTATTCTCCATTAATTTCTCCACCTAGACTGCTCGGTCCACCCCAATCCCTTTTCCCCCATGGCACAGTTGCATGCTCCAGCTAGCTAAACATGAATGTGTCGCCTGCTTCCAGGCTGCTCTTTCCACTCCTACACTGTATATCACCAAAAAGCCAGTTGTGGCCTTTTAGGGCCCTTAAAAATCAAAATGCCAGAAATAGGTGGGAGACATATTCCTAGGATTTTCTGGAGCCAGGCAAGGGCTGAGATCAATGCCCTGGCCCAGCCACTTCGGAAGCAGCAACCCAGCCTGCAGAGATTTAAAAAGAAATTACCCAATTAAGATGTAATGGTCCTCTAGCCTTCCCAGCCTGTGAATGAGAGCAGACATATTTACAATCACAGGGTATCATGAAACTCTATCCAGTTATATCAAATCAGCAGGGCTAAATTAGCCAGCAACATCCTGATTAGGTGCTGTGCCTGTGTGTGTGTGTGTGTGTTGGATGATTTATGATAAGATCAGTTAGGACTGTCAAAAGAGATTTTAAAATGACCTTCCAGGAGGGGAAAAGGGTGGAAGAGAGGGATATTGAGGCTACAGGAAGACAATTGTACTGCCTTACTGTGAAGGATCACAGTGAATAGAGGTGAAGAAAGATTACATTTGTCAATGTGTTTGTTTGATGAATACTTATCCGCAGTCTCACACACACTCACACACACACATACATAAAGGAGGTAAAGTTCATTTTCCATTGAGGAGTTTTGTTATGATAAGGTTCCTCGTCACCATTTAATTATCCTTACAGAGGAATTTACCTTGGTTAAAATGAATCTTATTTATGCTCGTGAGCACTGAAGAACCATGCAAGCATACCAAAGTGGAGTCCTCTATTTATCCAAAGGTCAGAGATGATTGTAGGCAGGTGGTCCAATTACCCTGGAAAAAAAAAATCTTTCTTCCCCTGTCCCTCTCCCCACCTCATTCTCTCCAGCTAGTCCAGGAAAAATGATAATCAGAAATTTAACCCTGCATAAAGGAGACTGTCAGCCTTTTTTGCTTCTGAAGAGAGCAGCAGTACAATTTGGTGTGAGTATAGTGTGTTCATGAATCCAAAACATAAATCACTGCCTTCATAATACTGCCGAGAAGGCAGGGAAGAAGCTTCTTTCAGCCAGGAGAGCAACAGCAGCAACATCTCAAAGGTGAGGGAGATTAGACAGGGTTTTTATTTGTCGCCGTGCCTCCGCTCTTTCCACTTCTCCAGCTGCTCACGGCATTTCTTTCCCTGATATGTGCCCTACCTCCCGAACTCCCGGCCACCCTGAAATTTCTCAGCTGACCGCCTGAGCCCACTAGGTGTGACGCGCTCTAGAAAGGGCTTTCCATGCTTGTTAGTTCCTCCTGCCGCTGTAATCCTGCAAAGGAAATATTTTTACAGGGCAGTAATGCGTGGCAGCCTTCACCTTCCCTAAAATATGGATGAGGAATGGTTTCAGTGATTGAGCACAAAATGAAAAACCTCTTATACTGGCTCCCCCAAAGAGAGAAGATTATCCTTTAGGCCATCGTTACAGCACAGTAAAAAAAAAAAAACAAACCCATAAATGACAGTACTTTACACCAAATACAGCTTCTGAGGAGAACAACATGCACCAGGAAGACGAACACCCCATCAGCAACTCACAAGCAGGACATTGTGCCATTGTTAGTTCTTAGGAAGTCACTGTTGTTGTTGTTGCTGTTGTTATTATTATTATTATTATTATTACAGTTTGCTAAGCAAATGGGAATCTCCACCTGCCCTTCATCTGGGATTTCCTGGGCATCCAAGGCTTTGCTGAATGATCTGATAACAAGCAAGCGCACAGCCAAGCAATAGGTTCAGAGCTCAGAGTCACTATGTGGGTCTGACACTGCTAACCCTGCTCTGGTAACTCATTTAACTTCACCAGGTGGAGTCTGCTGCTCCTGATGTATGGTTTTCAGTGGAGGAGAAAAGAGACAGCATGGCCTGTGAGGACAGAAGTAAGTTTTGCAAACTGAGCCTTTCCTTGAGCAGAGATTTTTATCCCTGTCAAACACAACTGAGCCAAAACACACTGTGTATGATCCAGTTCTCAGGTATGAAAAGTGGTGGGAGTATGTGACAAAGGAGGTCAGGCAGTTCAGAATGTGGAAAAAATTGCAAATTAACTGTTTCGTTATCCAGCTCTGGTTTTACAAGTACTAAAGGGGTACAAAGAAGATTTACAAAGCCTCCGGGGATATACTGGGAAATCTCATGTCATTTAGGAAACCCTTAAAGGCAGTAACCCAACACAACCATTCTTCTATCACCTTTCTACAGGGGCATTTCAGCCCAGTCATGCAGCAGCTGCTGAGTGGCCAGGCAAGGCCATCACAAGCAGCAACAGCAAGAAAGGCAGGGGCTGGAGAAACTGTCCAGGTCCAGATTCTCACTTCCCAAAATGTTCATAGAGTGTTGGTGAATTCCAGTTCATCTCAAACTGAGTGATTTATTTTCTCCCCACTGTGAGATTTGGTGCCTGAATAACGTTCTGAGCATGAATAGGTGACTTCACTAATTACACAGTACAAGGTGCAAAACTGTGAGGTTGTGAGTTAAAAGACTGCCAGGTTCAACATCAGAGACTTGTAGCTTTCTTTTCTGTAACTACCTTAAATAAGAAATCATTGGTATCAAGTCTTGTATTGCTTTTCTTACTTGCTAGGACTTAGGAATGTCACTTTGAAACTTCTAAAAGAAGCAATGGGAGCCCTTAAAATATATCCTTCAAGCAAATTCTCTGCAGGATTGAGCCCGAGATGAATACAATAAACTAGCTGAAAATAGATCTTCTCAATTTCCCACTATTTTAATGTCACAAGCAACTTTTACACACTCACTAAACATTCACCTTCTTTCCCTTTGTCTTTTTCTGGATAGTAATTCTAAATGAAATATTACTTATAGGGAAGATATATTCTGTGTAAAAAATTCAATTACATACACAGGGTTAAACAGGTTTGGTTTTTTTTTTTTAAAGAAATAGCTTATCTTACAGAACAACAATCTTTCTTTAACACACGAAGTTTAATCATTAAAATTTTACTTATGATATTCCATAGGTTATGTTTAATTATAAAATGTTACATTGCTAGTAATCTTCTTTGTGCCTTTAATCCTCTGTAAGATGGATGACTGACATATCATTCTCTTTAAGTAATAAATGTGTGGTAATATTGCATTTGTATCTTAGCGACCCATGCAATAATTGTTTATATAACTGAGAAAATTACTGGCCTAAGGTTACCCTAATGTTCAGAAAGGTTCAAAATGTTCCTGTGTGCCCTTAATACTCACGTAATGACTCTTCTCTTAGTTCTGCAGCTGTCTAGAAATGCAGCCTCAGTGTGAAAATGGTGGCATTTGGTCTCAAGGTGCACATGCACTAAGAGAAGAGCTAATCACCACCCACCTAACAGTGCTGTATTTGGTTTTCTAGCTGTAAATACATGAGTATTTCCAATACTTGTCAGCCACTTGCCCACACTTGCATGCTCTTGGCATAGTATTTCTGTTCATCTTTTTCTGCCCTGCTCAGTGAAAAGTTGGAAAGAGTGCAGCTGTATAAAGCAATGGCTAGCACATTTTTTATGAGTAAAATTTATGGAGTAATGTATCTACTTTTAGCATGACTATTGTTAAACCTGGAGATCAAGCAAAGTGACACTGAGTATATTGCTTTATCAATTGGATTCGTTCAAGTGAAAAATGCTGATCATGCCATGTCTATTCCCTGGGTGCAGAAACACTACTTCACTACTTGAGCGGTCGATACATAAAAGTCAAATTCATTATAATTTGTAGCTTTTTTTTTCTTGAAGAAGAACGCAGTTCTCAGTATATCAATATCAACTCTTAAATCCACATCGGATGGAGAGGGTACAGCACAGTAATTCAATCTCTTTACACTTAATATGGTCAGGAAGGGAGAATGAAAACAGCCTCTTGTAAAATGATGGAAAAAACAGGATGCAATCATTCTGATGGAGCTGTGCAAAGGAGTAATTTTACACCATTCGTTACCAGGGCAACAAAATATAGTGAGCCCCATACATCTAACAGGTGACATTTTAGCTAAGAAATTGCTTCTTTGGTATTTTTTCTGTCTATGAAAAACAATGTTACTAGCGTTTTCACTTGTCATGTACTATAGGGCAACATATTCCTGCTGACAGGCCCATAATGGAAAAATAGAGCAGTTAAATAGTATTACACTCTAACTTTTAGGATACATGCTAATCTGCTCTTTAAAGAGACTTCAGACATTTTCAAACACCCTGGAGACTTGAGTGACTGGAAATTTCTGCATGAGTGTATATAGACGAGCAGACAGATGTGTTTAGTGGAAACAAAAAACCCCTCTTTTCCAATCTTTTCTGATTTAGCTAAAACCTGGAAGGGTTTTTTGTAGATAAATACACTGCAGTGTTTGTAAATGGCCACCCACAAACATAGCAGTGCCAGATATATCAAGTGGGTTGGTTTCCATATGTTTCTATCAGTGAATGTGTCAATTATTTTTGGCCCATATCTATGAAGGTCACATTTCAAACTCCTGTATGACTGCTACTGAATTCATGAGAGGGAAGAAGCTCAATTTTCATGCCATACTTTTACATCGAGAGGGGATTGAAGACCTGAGATGGGATTTAGTGGGTTTGTGAATGAACCTGTATCTCTCATAAAATCTAGATTTTAGATAGGAATAAACGTTATCAATAACCTCTTTTTTAATTGCAGATGCTCCAGAAGTAGTGTGGCCTCCTGGGGCTGGTGTAATTCCAGGAACTGGTGCTGACGTGACAACTGAGACCAGCTGAGAGCTGATGTTTAAATATCTGTCTCTGGTCAGTGAAGTTTCTGAAGTAAGGGATCAACACTAGGATGGAGTGGTGACACTCTCCAGCAGGTCACAAAGGTGATGGTACAGGACGAAGATTAAGGAAATACTAATGAAAAGCTTGGAGAAAATTAATGTAATATTCAAAGAAACCTTTGCCTGAGTGCATGAGGGCAGCACATGCTAGCACTAAGAGAGGAAGTCCAGATGCATAGAGGAGGCCAGAGATGAGAGAGACTTTGGTTATATTGGTAGATACAAGAAAGGCAACATACTTGATATAAAGGCTGACAAGCCTCCAGCATTGTAGAAAATCATCAACATCAGCTGTGGAATATGATGTGACCAGCAGAACCCAGGTTACAACATGGGGAATTGTAAAAAGAACAGCACAATACACAACAAGAGAGGGAGCCATTCACTCCAGCAGCAAAGCAGAAGCAGAAATACGCAGAATCAAGAGAAGAGGCAGACCTAAGGTTAAAAGTAAGCAGAGGAGACAGGAGGATGAAGAGTGACACCAAGTAGGAAGTGAGTCACACTTTCACAGAATAGGAAATTAAAGTAGCAGATCTTCCCAAGCCTTGAAATCACTAAGTACGAAGAGATTAGGGTAACTGGAGGCTTGATAATGGACTGCCTTCGAAACTGCTTCCCTTTCCTGTACAGAATCAGAGCTTAAATGTTTAACAGGGTGAGATTAGCCTATGCTGGCTACAGAGATGGGCTGACACACATAGCTATGAAGACATAGAATCATCTGTGAGACTGTCCTTGAAATGTGATGTTATGGCCAGGACTTATAGAAGAAACACTTATTTTTGTTTACTATGTCATGTACAGTGACTAACAATAGGCATTGTATGAATTGACAGCTTACTGGTTGTTAATTTCTAACTCTTGAATTTAGGTGAAGACAATTTGTCCACTGCTTCAGTCCTTAGACTTTACTACTCCCCATGGTGCTGCAATGTGTGCATGGCAAGGCTACAAAACAATACTTTCCTGTAAATGTAAAATGCATTGTTCCTGAAAGCTGCCCAGCTTCCAAAATCATTGCCAATCCATCCTCCCTGAGTGGTTAATGGGATTCCCAACAGGTCACAGGTGAGGAGGGAGATGTGTGTGAGACAGAGATGAATTTTTGGGATTCCCATCCAACAAAGGACAGCACATCACATGCTAGTGCATTGCAGGTCACAGAGGGTGTCTGCTGTCAAAGATGCCTCCTTTGCTTTGTCCCCTGGATCTGAAATCTGACTGCAGCATTAGTAGTCTTGCTTGCTGCTCACAGTGCACAGCTGTGCCAAGCTGGACTGTGCTTGAGCTGTGCTTGGGCTCTCTGACCTTGGGCGGCGATGATGGAAAGCTTGATTTTGAAAGATGTGGTCTGGGGACACTTATTCCTCTGTGAGTGTGACAGGGCTAATCTGTGCTCTACGAACCTTACCATCCTGGCAATATTATTTCACCTGTTTCGCTCTCTCTTACCTCTCTTATTTGTTTCTGTACAAAGCATTTAACCATCCAGTACAGGACTCTCACATTTTTCAATGTGCATGCACTCCCTGCCTCAGGCCAAGGTAGACCTAACACCTGGCTGAGAGAGGCAGTAATTATAGACTGGTTTACTGACACTTATGTGCCAGGTTTTCCATGCTTGTCCAAGTGCTCTGAAACAGAGCAGTCACCTTTGTATGCAGACATATGCTTAGAGGCACACCTTTTCAGGCATGTCTGCACCTCCAACCCTTGAACAATTTGTGGACTTTATTTGTTTCGCATGCATATAGCCTACATCAGATTAAAATGTTAATGAATGTGGTGTTGGAAGCTGTGGTACTGGGCGAAGCAGAGTGTTCAGGTGAGCACAGTGAAGATGTAAAATAGACTTTCATTTTCTCTCAGATGTACAGATACACCTTTCAGTGACCCAAACAGTATGTATTGTGTAATTAGGAACTAGCATAGCCTATCAAGCATATGCATGAAGATGCAGAATTAGGCCCTTAATAAAAGGAATTGGGCAATTTACATACTCACCGTGATGCCTTTTAAAATCTCCCTGTAACAATAAACTGATGAAGATGCTGATGGAAGGCTGCTCTACAGTTTTATGTTCTGAGTTTACACTCTGAAAAACAGAATTGGATTTAATAAAGTAGAGTCTCAATAACTGTCTAACATTTGTATGTTACAAATTTTCTCGAGTTTTGAATTTAACAAGATCTGAAAAATTAGTGTTTATGAAACTTCACAACCAAGAATAATACTTCTTTTGTTTTCTGTACACTAGGTGACCCGTACTTTAATCATCAAGTACAGGAGTGCAACAAAGGCAGAGTATCTCACAGTATTATTAATTACTCTTTGTCTGCACCATCTTTTAAGCTTGTAAAACCAAAAGCAATAAGTAGATCATGAATGAACACAAAAAAATTCATACTCCCATTCTTCAAAAATAGTATACTGTTTAAAAGACATATTAACATATTTTCACTTGAAAACTTCACATTGAAAACCTCTGCTTTACATCATAATTATTCAAAGCAGCAAATGTCTTCCGATTTTACCTTTTTCTTTCTTTGCAAATTGTTTCTGTGATATTAATAATCTATACTGTAATTGTTTTAAAATAATGTTTTAAGATGTATATAATCTTTAAATATTTGAAAGCATCATTCAAAATAAATTCACACATTCATGCAGATGTTATAGGTTCCTACTTATTCAAAATTCCTTCTCTCAGATTAAAGTAGATACCAACAAGATGCACACAAGAATTCAATTTGTGTCTATTTTATAGTATAAACATTGCTTGTTGATGTGCCTACTGCAAAAATAATTCCTATCAAAGTATTAAGAAAAGAGCAAAGAAAGGAAAGGTGCAGAGTCATTTCAGAGTAGACAGTGTCACTTAGGAAGCTCAGTCTCAGAAGACTATCTACTGTGCCCTAGGTCATTTGAGAGAATGATGTATTGTGAATACATGATAAATAATATCCCAAAAGTGAGAGCCTCACATAATCTTGCTCTCACAGTGTCAAATGTCTGTTGTGTTTACACTATGAAGGTAAGATTTACTAAGAAGTTCTTCTAATATCAGTCTTTTATTTGTTTCTGCATTACAGATCTATTCCCTAGGAGCAAGAGAGTTACATTAGTTGCTCATTCATTTCAATAAAATAGTGTCATCATTATCAAAGCCAAACCACAAGGTAAATCCAAATACCCTAAGAATATAACAGCAGCTGAACTCTTCTGTAAGAGACTGAAGAGTTAAAAACAATTGTCTCAAAGCTTGCTTGTGTGTGTTTATCTGATAAGACCGGACAGTAGACCACTCTTTTGTCTGATAAGACCTGAGGGCAGACCACTCTTTGGCTTATCAGGTACCACCATCTGGCAAGGAAACTTGTGCAAACTTGCTGAAGCACCAGGCCATTCTTTGGCTTATTGGGCACTACCAAAAACAGGACACCAACTGGTATCCGGGTCAGGCCGCTTGCCTCACCAGCAACATATTAGATGTGCATGTGTTGAGTAGATGATGTTGCCCTGGGTAACCAAACGGAATCGAGGGGGCAAACTCCTTCTCCAACACCAGATAAAAGACGGCACAACGAAACCTGGGTGTGGCCATCCACCACCGAAAGCTGAAGACTGAGGACCAACGGGATGCCACTGGATCCATGGTGGTGACTATCCTTTGCTTATCTCTCTGAATGCCTGCTTAATTTCCTCCTAATATTTCCTACCTTTCCTATCACTTTACTCTTTTATATTTACCCAATAAAACATCTGATCGGCAGCATATGACCTCATTTGTGTCTTAATTTCACTCTTGGGATCATTACAAACCTTCCCCGAGCCTGACAATCAGACCGGGACTTAACATCTTCCTTCTAACCTTTTTTTTTTTTCAGTTGGGTTAATAACTGTTCATTCAGTTGTACTAAAAGAAGATAAATGTTGTAAGTTCAGAACCTTGGTTTCAATTCAGCATGTGAAATTTAGGGTCCACCTTTCTATCTTCCCTTTGCCATATTAGCATCTTCAGAGCCTAGGTGGTCAAGGTATCCCTGTAACTGGCCTACAGGGAAACAACCCAAAAGCAAGCACCTGCTTTTCATTTTTCTTTCCTCACCACCCAACGTTCACTGCTCCCTGGCATCTCTCCATCATTGCTGTATGATGCTTTGGTGCCAAGGTAGCCTCTTTTCTATTCAGCTGCCACTCTTGTAACCACTGCCAAGAGCTATTCCCCTAGTGCTTTTGAAATGAAGACAGTGTAGTGCATGCAAACTAGGCTAAATCTGTATCCTGTGCAATACTTTCTCGCACAGACAACAAAGAAGAAGACCAGCACCTGGTTGTGCCTTCACTCAGGGATTATCAGTGGGATTGTAGAAGTCTGCGGGCTGTGGTAGAACCAGAAGGACAGGACAGAAGTTCTCTCTGTACAAAACATCACACACCATTTTCAGTGGGCAGGTTTTCTTTCACCTGAAAACCTGGTGTCTCATTCTATTTACTCCTGTCATCTTGGCTCTCAATGCTAATTAAAAAATCTGTAGTCCTGAAAGTTGGGAAGGTACAAGGTGGCCAATTTGCTGTTAAGAGAGATTTCTCTGCAGGAGGTAAGTGCAGGGCAGAGACAATCTGTGCATGAAGTTGCATGTCAGAAGAACAGACAATTAAAGATACTTGATGTTGGTTACACGAGTACAGCTCAGACTGCTTAGAGATGATTAATTGCACAAAGCCTGATGCGGCCATCAGAGTTGACAACCAATCTAGGCAGCGAGAGAGGCAGGAATGAAGACAGGAAAATGTCCAGTAAATTGGATTTTTTTCTATATGTTTTAACCAATAGTACAAGCCATAGAGAAAATGGATTTGGTTTGGGGAACCATAAATACTTCAAAGGAGGGATAATCTTCTTTTGATATGTTCAACAATATGTTTCAGTGTGGAAACGGATAAGTGAGAGTGAGAAGGAAATAGGACATGAGGAAAACATGGGAAACTAGTTGAGGAGAAAGTTAAGTGGGAGAAAAATCAAGTGAAAGATTATTCTTGCTGACATCTTTAGCAATGGATGTATAGAGAAGAAAGTACCAGTCAAGGACAAAGTTGTCAGACTTGAGTGTCCGAAGTGAAGCATCTAAATCAGTATTTAGGCAACCCAGTGAGTGACCTGGATTTCAGAGATACTAAGTCACTTCAGCTTACACTGATGCAGTGTTTGTCACCTGAGACTGTCAGACATATTTTTAGATGTCTGAATGTGAATTTTATATATATATGTGTATAAACAGATGCCTAAGGTTTGCCTAAGTGTTAATAGAGGCTCATCATCATATTAAAAAACAAAACCCAAACAAACAGAAGGATACTTCTATATGTGAAATTTTCACAGGTTATTGTGGTTATTAAAGTGTTGTTATAAGATAAATCTTTCTTTTACATTGTTCTATCTGATTGTGGTCTTTGAGATGCCAAATGAAGGATGGCTCTTCACTTGCAGCTGTTAAAGACTGCTAAATATGGCTACCAGCACATGGAGTACTGTAGCCTGGGTAAGGCCTAGGCACATTTCCCCTTGAACAGATGTGATGTGTGGGCTGATAAAAAAGGTAGAGGTATATAGCCAAACCTGTGTTCCTCCATCTCACTTCTCCCTGTAGCAACTCTTGGTAGTGAAAAAGGAGGAGATTGTGCAAAAGGCTGGTAGGCACAGGAGAAGAAAACACCTCTTCAACGGATACTCCAGATAGAACTGCCTGATGTTTAAACTCAGGTTTATAAGGATTTCAAAATGATTGTGAAAGAAGGTAGATCTTCAAAACTAGTGTAATTTGCATATGAAGAATTGTCTTATACATTATATGATAGGGTGTAATAAGGTGATTCAAATGCCTGCTTGTTTATGGGAAAATTCCAAGCATTTCTGATGGAGAAGACCTCCAAAATCTCTGAACATCTACCTCACAGAGAAAAACATCGTATTCGTTCTTCAGGGAATCTCGTTTGAAAGTCTTGGCTTTGTTGTTTAAACTGAAGTATCAAAGCATACATGAAATCTAATTTTGTTGCACAGTGTTCATTATTGATTTCAGTATGCTTATATTCCCTTCTAGAGGTGATGTGCAAGTATCTAGTGGAAACTCTGCTAAGATGAGGTAAGCTGAGGCTATTTTTCCATGATCATTAATGCTGCAGCTGCATGATATCAATCACTGCATTGGATGTGAACACAGGCTCATATTTATGTGGCTTTAGCAAAAGAACACACATGGTGTTCATTCCAGCTTTATATACTAGCTAGGGGAAGACACATCATACTGAAGTTACCCTGAACTATATCACAAGAAAATCACCCCTTCAAAAGTCTTTCAAATAAGTTTAAAAGAACAGAGAGAGTTTGCACTGACTCAGCACTACATGTCAAGTGGTTCTGCATTTTTTACTTTGTACTGAAAACACTAAAGTGGGGTGTAAGCCCTATCTGCACTGTAGCCAGTGTGCTCTTTTAGCACACGAAAATATCTAAGATGCCAAGGCAAAGAGCTTCATCTGCAATTAAATTCCTCAGGATTTTTGTAGCTTAGGTCACATATTGGTTACATACTAAATACATAGGCAAAAACCAAACCCAACTGGAATTTGACAATTTTGCTACATGATAAGTCAAGACAACCTACAATTTTACTTAGATATGGAGAACCTTCAGAGCTTGCTGGGTACCAACAGAATAGGTGAATACTGCATGGTGAATACCTGAGGCTTCTGTTTGTACTGCTGCATTGCTAGAATGACACAAGGTGTTAGAAAAATGACCAGGCCCCTACCTCATACACAGGTTGAATTTATGCAGCATTTTGAGCATGCACAGGAGAAAACCCTAAGTACTGTCTACCCACACTCATTTTATTAAATGAGTTCTCTTGTTCCAGGCTCCATATGAATTATCCTTATCCCAGTTACGTACATGTCCTGGGAAACATTATTTCTAATGCAGCGTGTTTTAAAGTGCTTTAAAGATAAAATGCCAAGCATATAAAAAGTATAAGATAACCCAAATTCTCATCCGCAGTTGAAGAATTCTTTACAATTCTTTACAATAAAGCACCTTTCTTATAAGTCACTTTCTTATCTAAATATAATCTAAATATAATAAATATAATAAATAATAAATAATAATAAATAAATATAATAAATAATCTAAATATAATAAATAAGCTTGACCCTCTTTGTGACTTTTTGCCTATGTAATGCTTCAGATGTATACTGGTTTTGAAAGGGAAAGGTATTTTCTCAGGGGCATTTTTAATTACCTATGAGCTGATCAGAGATATTCAAATACGTACTACTTTAACTCCACTGAGTCAGTGAAAGCAGTAAATAAATTAACATACCTTAGGGAATCACTGTTCTCTGAGCAGTGGGACATTGTTAGTGGAAAACATTGATTTTGTTTGACTTTTGCATGGCATAAAATGAGATTGACCCCAGAAAGCTGTTCTGGAACTGTTCATGGCCACTGACCACTGAGAATGCAAAATTTACCAGTTCTGCCTTAGAAGTGAGTTAAATCCATTCCACTGATTGATTGGCTTGTCCAAGCAAATAATCATTATTAGTCCCAGCCAAGCTTACTGTTTTTCTGTTCTCAAAGGCTGTGAGAGGCAACTTCAGTGGTGCCATATTGCTTATGCAAAAGCTAGTATAAATTATATATAATTTTGTTTTAATCATTTACCTTGAGCAAGGTATTACTTCTTACTGAATTCAGCTGAGCTATACAACCCCACACCAGCCCTGAATTTAACCCCTTTTCCTCAGACACCAACTTATCTTTTGGGTTCCTGGGTTGTAAATAGCCCGAAAGATACACTGATGAAGGGGGAATCAGCACATGGCTGCCTCCTCAAAGTTTCCTGAACAGTGTTTATATCCTGAAGAACTTTATGTCAGGCTGTATCTTATATTATTTTTATCTTTGAGGAGATTTCCAAAAGGCACTGCGGATTTGAATTATTATGACTAGGAAATTGAAATTTTTTACATTTCAGTAGGGTGGACATTATAAAGATATGCCAGAGTCTGTGATTTAGGTATAGAAAATACCAAAACTTTGTAACTAACCTTGAAAAGAGGAACACCATGTAACAACAATGCACAAGTGGAAAAATGCGTTGATTCTGCTGGCTAAACCAATGTCCTGTCTTACTTAAATGTGCACTGTCAGCTTTGTCACTTTATGTAATTATTTACTCCTTTAGTTCTAAGCAGTTGCCCATGTGTGTGAATTGCTCATAAGAAACAGAAACGCTTCTGTTGGGAGAGCGTTAGCAGAGGAGGATGGCCTAGTGAACATGTATGTTATCAGCAGAGATGATCAAGAATATTTCTGTATAATATTTTTTGTCCGTGTTGTTGCTTTAGCAAGACCAAAACTTTTCAGAAGAACTTGTATTTTTTTTCTACTTTCTCTAGCGGATGCTTCAGAAATGCCAGAGGAACAGCTGTTAAGTGAAGCAAGGCAACTTCTCCCTCAAGAGACTGAACTCCCTTTCTCAGTAGATCTCCCAAACATAGAGGCCCATAGAGTGAGAGACCATATGATCCTGTATTTGTTTAGTGTCTTTTTTCACAAAGTATGAAACGAGTGCCCTGTTCCACTTATGTTTGCATGTAAAATCTTTCTGGCAGCTGTGGCTTAGGCAACTCTCTGCATTCATTGTGCCTGTGCTCTTCCCCAGAGTGCCAAAAGCTTGCTTTTGTTTGCTCCCTGGGCTGAGCAACCTGGCAGCAGCTCCCCAGCAGTCTGCAGAGCATCCTTTGAAAGATCAAAGAGGACAGGTCCTTTCTATCCACATTTAGGTCTTGAATTCCTCCCCAAAACTGCCAAGGAGGTGGCAATGACTGGCAACAACAATGTTTAGTTGTGCCAGTTGGGCTGGGGCCACCTTGTTTCATAACCCCATGTAGCAGCCACTAAGGTATACTAATTTTTAGCCACTACACCCTAGGTCACATATTCTGCCACTGGCCTAGGTTGAAAAGCTCCATAATATTGTTATTAAACCTCTGCTCCATCCAGTTTTTTAAAGCCAAACTATTAAGATTTACTCCAGGCTGAAACTCAGCCCTACAATATGTGTACAACATTTCTACTAACAAGATTTCTGCCACCGCCACCACTGCCCACAACTAAATGAGCATTCAGAAAATATTGAAGAAAAATTACAAATAAAACAAACAAAAAAAAAAATCCTGAAACAAGATTGGAAGGGCTGAGCTGACATGGATTGCAGACTAGAAAATAAAAGGACAGTGTAATTTACTATATAGAAGAAGGGCAGGGGAGGGGAGAGCACTGGCCCTAGGTGTACTTTGTGTTCAAAAATACTTGGGCAATATTAACAGACAGGTTCAGATGTTGTTCCCGTCATCTTTTAGCTGTTGCTACCAAATGTACTATGTGCTTCTGTGTACTGTCATAAGTCAGCTAAAACACGTGTAAACATATGCCACGTCAGTCATTAAGGAGAAGGGTATAATTACACTTCTAAATGTGGCAAAGCATTTTGAAAGTAGCGTATAATTTTCCAGAGTGGGAACCTTTATGAACCATATCTTTCCCTGAGTGTTTATACAGCCTGACATCTTTGGGTTTGTTCAGATCAAGAGCCCCACTGTGAACAAGCAGGCTTCAGACAAAGGAGGCAATTTGTTCTGTAGGTGCCATTTCAACAAAAGGGAGAGGCAGCAAGAGATGGGGGGTGGGGGGGAAGTGAGAAGACAGAGGAGAAGGGCACACTGTGTTACTGCACACAGTTCAGAAATATGTGGGATCTGGCATAATTACCCTGGGAAGGACTGTTGAGAGGTGCCTAGTGTCAGGGTGCTGCTTTCACTGTTGGCAAATGACAATGCTGTCATTTTATCCTTGATAGAGTCAGTATGGAGTTTATACTTTTAATTAAATTAAATAGGCTCACTGCTCACTTGAGGGCAATGGGATCATGTAGTCTTACTGGGAAAGAGGAAAAGCAGGAAGGTGCCAAGGGGGCATCCTACAAAATGCTCATTTCCTCCTTTTGATACGAGGCCTATATGAGAGGGATTTGTAAAGCCAGCCTAGAAATCTGAACACCCTGTCTCCATTAATTTTGTAAATTTTTTAGGTAATTTTCGAATATATGAGCTCAAATGTTTTTAGGTTTCTGAGAATAAACAAAAGCTGTACATTATTCTGTCTACTAAGCTCAGCTGAGCCATGAGGCTATTTTGGCTTAGCAAGTTACCACTCATCAGCTGAGCCATGATAATCATCACTTCACTTCTGTAATACCTTCAACAACTGCAACACAGTCTCAATCCACAGTAATAGAAGAGCAAAGCAACATTTCCTAGCACTTGCAATAGGCCAAAACCACATATGAACTGCCTCATTCAGCTGACACATAATTTTTTGCACGTTTATCTGACCCTGATACTCTTTTTTTTTTTCTAGACACAAAGTGTTATTTTCCTGTGAAATATTTCAGTTTGTGTCACAAAAAGAGGGTGCTGATGATTGTTAAATAATATAAAATTTATGGTTTATGTCCCTTTTATCTTTATAGCAGTGTCCTGCCAGTCCTTATTCAACCATGGGGAAAATTTAATGGTAACTATTCAATAACTGGTAAACATCTGAGAGACATGAGATTATAAAATTATTACCAGTGAACACTGATACAAAAAATGCTAGGGTGATTCCCAACCCTCCTTCTCTTCCTGACAGATTATATTTGCCCTAACAGTTTATTTCTATTATATAGAAGGAAGAAAATATTTGTCCAATCTGTGTTATTTTCATGTCTTGAAAACACAGTGACACACATCTCTTTCTCACTGTCCGTGTTGGTCACTAAAGTGCTACTGCAAGTTAATTTATGTCTGCCCACACAAGCAATGAAAGCCATATAGAATACCTATAGAAATAAATATAGAATAAACATATAGAAAGTAGCCTTGGAATTATAGTGAAAAAGAATCCATGGGTGATAAAATTATGACTATTAATTTATTGCACTTTGACAATTAAGAAAAGAAGTATCTGAAAGTATTAGATACATATGTTTCACTACAGAGGGAAGAGAGTTCCCTGAAGCTGGATCCACATACATGGGGAAATTTGAAGCTTTCTTACCGCTGAAGCAGTTCACCAAGCTGAAAATGGAAATAAATATTGCTGTACTCCTGTAAAGCTCTCCAGACTGCCCAGTTCTGTCCCTGACAATTTCAGCTGTACTGGAGGTTGAAGCTGGGCACTTTGACAATCCCTGACTTAGTGATCTAATTTTGCATTCTCATCTTAATTTGTTTCCCCAAATTCTTGCATGTATTCTGACTTTCTAAGAACATTTTTCTGTAGCGCTAGAATAATTTGCCCCAAATTCCCAGGACTGTAGCTCAAGTCAAAGTTTAGAAAGTCAAGCCCACAATTAAATTGTTTTGAATGTCATGCTATGGTAATTGTCAGGCAGGTTTTGATCTGCCACATTCATGTTTTAACTATTTTAACTGTAGTATAACTTCAATTTATTTCTCCATCATATTTCTTTGAATTTATATCATATTATCTTTATAGTAATTTTTAGTTTTAGTTTTGGTCTTACCATATCCTGAAGTCTCGTATGGTATGGCTGAATGTGTGGGATACATGCATAGTCAAATATGTTGAAATTTGTGTTGCATTAAACAGGCCAGTTGACAACATAATTTGGATCATAGAGCACAGCAACAAGACTGTGTGGAAAGAATATGCAAATTTTTATTTTGTCATGGGAGAAATTAATATTTTCATATTTTAAATACCTCTGTGGCTCTTTAGTTTATGATTTAGTCTATCTAGTTTTATGATTCTATGATCTTAATTTCCTAATTGCCTTCATTTCAATGGGGATCAATTAATTCATTAAAAAAAATCAAAATACTTGCATCCACTTTTATTTTTGTAAGTATTTCCATTTGTAGCAAAGAATGATGGGCACAGTGTTGAGTTCTTACACAATGATGGCCTCTGAATTGATAGTTAGCACTCAGTGTCATTCTGTGTAATTCTCTGAAAATGTCAATTCAGTGCTCTGCAGCAACCCAATAAGCAAATAAAATGTTGGGAATATTAGGATATGAACAGAAAATGGAAAATGTGTTTATAAATCGCTGGCAAGGTCACAAGTTGATTGTAAAGTGGTTCTGGTCCTATATTCCCTCTTTAAGCAGATAGTAGAACAGGAAATGACACAAAGTGCAGTAAAGGTGATCAGAGATCTGAGATGTCTCCCTGTGAGATAAAATAAGCAAATTAGGCCATTTTGGAAAAGGTGCAGCAGACAGAACATTATTATAAAGGCTGATAAAATTAATGCATGGAGAATGTATCGAAAGAATGATTATGCACCACCTCTTATTATAGAAGAACCAGGAAAACCTTGTGTGATTTTGAAATAACATGCTGTAAACAAGGAAAAGTAACTACATTTTTACAACGCACAATTTACCTGTGGAATTCTGCCACCAGACATTACCTAAAGAGATGTCTAAAATACAGTTATGGTAAAAAAAAGGTTAAAGAAATTAATGGAAAAAATATAAAGACTATTATAAACAAATATGCAGATATTACCTTTTGATGAAGAAGTCCTCAAGCTGCAGTTTGATAGAATCTGGGAGAATGTACTGAATAAAATGTCATCATCTGTTTGCCCAGTTTTAACACTCTTCCTCAAAACACCAATTGCCAGTCACTCTTGAACACAGGACACAGGGCAGGGAGGATCCCTGCTTTGGTGTAGAAGGGGTTTCTTTCTCTTCCTACTAATGAAACTGAGGTTGGAGGGTTAAAGAAGGTGATTATTTATATCACAGAAATGACAACATTTTAATTTTTCAAAAGTAGTATAGCTGCATAACTCATTGCATTGCATATTTTACCCTATAGCAGGCTGTAGGCATTTTTAAGACAAAATACTGTTAATAACCATTACAATTGCATTACAATAACTCTACCACTGCTAAAATGTTTTTCTGTTCTTTCATTCTTAAAGATTTAATAGCAGTCTATCTTCCCTAGTTTTCATCACATATGCTGATATATCTCACCTGTCTTAGCAGACCTCTCCCATAGTTGCAGTGACTATATGTGAATGCTTGCTTGAGAGGTCTTGTGTTTTCATGAAAAGTCAAATGCCCCAAGTCAACATGATTCTTGATCATTCACTTATCCTTAAAAGGTAACTGTAGTAATAAGAAGTAACCTAGTAATAAGGTTAAGTAGCACTGCCTAAACTTTTAAACTAAACTGTTACTACTTGTTTAAATCCTGGTTGTTTTGCCATGCAGCTAAACCAGTCTTTTCCTGGATCAGCATCTATTTGCCATTGGAATAATTTGCCTACCGCACTGGGAGACATTCTGCCAGAAGGAACCAAAGACTGAAATTAATCTCTGGATCTGCTGTGTGCAAAAGTCACTTTATGTGTTTATTATTCTATTTGGCAACATGCAATCATGTAACCATAGACCTACTGTCATTTTTTAAGTGTTGGTATAGATGATGGGAGCAGCTGTAAAGGTGACCTGTAATAAAAAAGACATCTACACTAAACTCACACCTTCTGCAGTTATATTTTCATCAGTTTAATTATAATATGTAGAAGGAATTTACTTACCCTGATGATACAGTTATGGCCTTTTTATCCAAGGATTGAAAAAATATCTTAGGCCACAAAATATGTGTTTCCCAAAGTGTTTTGAGTCATTTTCAAAAAAGCAGCCTGTGCTTAACAGGGCAAAATAGCATTGGTAGCTGCATCAAACTGATGAAGCAAATACACCTATTTGAAAGATGACCAAGCAGAGAAGAGCTACTGAAGAACGGCTGTGCAGCCAAACTGCAACTAAAGAGTAACTGCAAATTGTTCAATTTTTCCTTACCTCGGTTCCTCAGTTGTAACTAGTTTTGGAGGATCACTTTCTTTAAATAAATCCATCTTGGGGGAAGTGTTAACAGTTATATATATTGGGTTTTCATGGTAAGGTTTTGGTAGTAGGAGGCGCTACAGAATCATAGAATCATAGAATGCTTTGGGATGGAAGGGACCTTTAAAGGTCATCTAGTCCATCCCCCTAGCAATTGGCAGGAACATCTACAACTAGATCAGGTTGCTCAGAGCCCCATCCAGCCTGCCCTTGAATGTTTCCAAGGACGGGGCATCTACCACCTCTCTGGGCAACCCATTCCAGTGTTTCACTACCCTCATCGTAAAAAATTTCTTTCTTATATCTAGTCTGAATCTACCCTCTTTTAGTTTAAAACTATTACCCCTTGTCCTATCGTTATCGGCCCTGCTAAAAAGTTTGTCCCCATGTCTCACACGGGTGGCTTCTGTGACAAGCTGCTAGAAGCTTCTCCTGTGTCCAATAGAGCCAATGCCAACCAGCTCCAAGACAGACCCGCTGCGGGGCAAGGCTGAGCCCATCAGTGACTGTGGTGGCACCTCTGTGATAACATATTTAACAAGGGGAAAAAAGCTACAGTTCAACAGCAACTGTAGCCGGAGTGAGGAATGAGAATACACGAGAGAGACAACTCTGCAGACGCCAAGGTCAGTGAAGAAGGAGGGGGAGGAGGTGCTTCAAGTGCCAGAGCAGAGATTCCCCTGCAGCCCGTGGTGAAGAGCAGATATCCACCTGCAGCCCATGGAGGACCCCATGCTGGAGCAGGTGGATACCCCAAGGAAGCTGCCACCCTGTGGAGACCCCATGCTGGAGCAGGCTCCTGGCAGGACCTGTGGCCCCATGGAGAGAGGAGCCCATGCTGGAGCAGGTTTGCTGGCAGGACTTGTGATGCCACAGGGGACACACGCTGGAGCAGTCTGTTCCTGAAGGACTGCACCCCATGGAAAGGACCTATGGTGGAGCAGGGGAAGAGTGTGAGGAGTCCTCCCCCTGAGGAGGAAGGAGTGACAGAGACAGCATATGATGAACTGACCGCAAACCCCATTCCCTGTCCCCTTGTGCCACTCCAGGGGAGGAGGTAGAGAATTTGGGAGTGAAGTTAAGCCTGGGAAGAAGGGAGGGGTGGGGGAAGTGGTTTAAAATTTGGTTTTATTTCTCATTATCATACTCTCATTTGACTGGTAATAAATTAAACTAATTTCCCCAAGTCGAGTCTGGTTTGCCCATGACGGTAATTAGCGAATGATCTCTCCCTGTCCTTATCTTGACCCATGAGCCTTTCGTTATATTTTCTCTCCCCTGTCCAGCTGAGGAGGGGAGTGATAAAGCGGCTTTGGTGGGCACCTGGTGTCCAGCCAGCGTCAAACCCACCACAACAATGTAAGACCATAGTTATGAATATTCAATGATTACTGCATTGCATTTTTGTGTCTATATCTTGCACGTATAACTTGCCTAGGAAAACATGCAGAGATAGAATTTAGTATAACTGAGAATCAGGCCTTGAACACTGAGAATCTACTTCTGCATGTGCTCTAAATGCATACAGTCGGTGCAATGGTCTGCTTTACCTAAAAGAGGAGAAAAGAGCGTTATCTTCTGGAGTTATCAAATTACATTTTCTTTTGAGTTTTATTTGATGCACCGATTTTCAATTTGTTGCATAACATCTTCCCTTACACTGGGGAGTAATAGTAGGCTATACATTAAAGAAAAAAGAGGCTATGCATCTTGTAAAGCCCACATTAAGTAGCACAAATTGTTCCAATTATGTCACAAGGATTCTGCAAACCTTCATTTTCTTCAATATCTGAAGCGTGCTCATATAAGAGGATATTGTTTCAGTGAAAGGAGAGAAAATAAGGAAAGCAGAAAAAATTTACCAGTATGACAGAGTTTTCAAAGAGCACTGCTGAAAAAGGTCTTTGGGATGAAAAACCAAACAGAATTAAGTTGAAGGAAAGGGAAACATTTCCATATAGAGACCTTTATCATCAAGTAAGAAGATTAAGTATGGTCTTGTACATGTACCCAACTTGATGTTGCTTCCTGTAAATTTTTATTATTTCATATACAAAAAGAATAGTATTACTTATTTTGCTCACACTGTGTTTCACATGTCTGTTCCCAAGGTGTTTTGTCTGTAGGCTTGGCAGATCTTCGTAGAAAGTCTGTCCAACAAACAGCTAAATGGAAAATGGGAGACAGATTAAAGACCTCCCAGGACATTCAGTTCTGGCATTTAGCCTCACATCTAGACTGGAGGATAAAATACAACTTAAATGTACTGAATCTTTTGAGCAATAACCTACAGAGGTTCTTATGGCAACTTCAGCACTGTAGTAATATAGTATTTCAACACAGTGTACATTAAACAATATGACAAACTTCTAATGTATGTAGTTCATTATCTTTTTCATCTCCTTCTCAAAAAGGAAAATGGTACGTACATTATCTCTTAATATCTTGTAGGTCTCACAAAGTCTGGCTTTATTAACACTTAAAATCTTGTGCTACTAAATTTTAAACATTAAAAGGTAGAAGACCTACTTTTTATCTTTTTTCCCACCAATATTTTGGAGGGTGACTCTACCCCCTCCCCCTTCCCACTCCAGACTGGGCTGTAGAGGATCTGCAGGTCTGTACCTGTACAACAGTAAAAGTAAAGGTCAAAGAGCAGGGATTTACATTATAGCTAATGCTTTTAAGTCTCCGAACATCCCTCTATGCTACATGTTATAGTTTGTCACTGAAGCATTGCAGCTCTACCTCACTAGGCTTTCCTGGGAAGGAAGGGGAGAGAGAGGTGGCAGTGGCTCTCAGGGGCACAGCTGGGGTTTATACTCCTCCAGTGATGGGTCGGGGTCATGCAGCCCTCCACAAGAGGCACCTGCTCTCCAGACTCAGAGACAAGGTGTGTGGGTATCAACAGAGTGCCTATGAGAAGCTAAAAGAAAATGTCTTCATAGACATATTCTAATTTCTGAATCTTCCTCTTGCTATATTAGCAGAGCATACTCTTTACTACCTGTGTTGTGCATTATTGTAAGACTTACTGCTTCTCTTAGTTGGAAGGTTCTTGATCCAGGCCACTTGAACATATTAAATCATAACACAAAAAGTATCACTATAACCTAATCATAAAAGCAAAGAAAAAATGTTCTGTTAAAGCATTAGTTTTAACACAGCTTTCATTACAGAAGAAATGTTAGCCAGGATTCACAAGCGTTGCCTGAATTACCATGGTTTTCTCCTTTCTTTGTTTTCTATTCTTCATAACACACCCTATATAATTGAAAAGAGAACCAAAAAAGAATGTCAGAGACCTAAAAGCTGTTATTAGCAATCTTCAAAGAGGCAGGTGTTATTTTTTCCTAGCCAGGACATGCAAACCGTGAAGAAATCCCCTGATGGGGACCTCACTGTCTCTTACATGTAAGAGATCCTAGAATATGTTAAGATGCTGTAGATAGCTCCTGTGTCTCCAGCAGACAGTGGGAGGGGGTGGAGCACACCGGTTTCTCCCACACTGTGCCCAAATGTCATGTGGACTCTAGGGACAGTTGGCAGTGACTTCCCAAGCTCCTATAATCTGCTTTGGAGGTCCAGCTAGAGAGCTAAAAGGGACCGCTGGCTTAGTACTTTGTCCTACATCCAGTGCTGAAAACATAGACATCCATTCTGGATCTTGCTATCATGGGCAACTGCACCAACTAATCTCCCTCAGAAATTATAAAAGTCTGTTTTAAAGCTTCTAAGGGTTCTTGCCCCCAGTGCTGTGACTGGAAAACTCCAAACCACATTCAGCATGTAAACAGGTAGCTAAAATAGCCATAAGTTAAAAAATAGCTACCAAATAAACCAGAAAATATCTAGCTAAAACACTGGGAAAATGACTTTTCATTTTCCCTGCTGAAAAGTGTATTCTTTTAGCTTTTCCTGAATGAGGTTTTGCACTCCCCTGCCCATTGCTGTAGCCTTACTCTGTAGCTGTTCCAGCTCAATTTGGTTTTATGGGCATGGGTGACCACATCAAGAAGGAATATGCAAACAAGTTCTCACTCCATTGCCTAGTATGAAGTCACTAACATCCTTCTCGCTGTACTCGAAGTATCTCGTCTGGTATGTTTGCTTTGTATCAACAATCATGATACTGCTGTGTCAAAGTCACAACGTGAGTCACCACTATTCTCTCCACTGATGATGTGTCCCATTTTCACAATTGTCCTTGAGACCTCACCAGTTGTGGTATACTGTTTAAAATACCTGTTAATTCCAAATAGTGGAAGGTAGATTTTTGAAGGTGCTAAATTCACATACAAACTACTGCCTGTAATTAAAAGCTTATCAGAAGTACCTGTGTTATTATTTAATTTGTAGCTCTGCTGTTGGATTATATATATATCTGTATAGAGTGTTTTTTAAAATCCATGCTATTTACCATACATGAATGTCGTTAACATGCATTTCGTTTAAACCCAAGGAGTCATTTAAACCTCTTGGGTGAATTTACATTTATGAATGTTTTCTATGAAATGTGTATTATTTATCCACTTCATCGTGAGAGCTCTGAAGGAGCCAGAAAACTGTAAATATGTATGTAAGGGTATAAAAAAAAGCTTCATAAAAAGTCTGATTTTGTAAAATCAATACTGTTAATATAGCATCCTACTCCAGGAATAAATGAATTAAAAAATAAAAAATAAATAACTTGAACTCAGCAAGGCATGGATGAAGAGGAGAATGTCAAAAAGGGAACAGAGAAAGCTTTATTGCTTAAGTGTATCTACTACACTGTCTAATGCAGAAACTGAATACGGTAAGTTAACACAGAAACCCAGGGGAGAGGCAGAGAAGAAAGGACCACCTAACAGTTGTAACACCTTGTTTCAGCTGTGGCTTCTTGATAGTGGAAATCACTCACTGCCTGCATCCTGGTTGCTTTCTGTGAATTATCTCAGTTCCTACATATCTCTTGAGGTTGGTATTCACTCTAGAAGATTCTGACCCTTCTCCATCCCAAATCACTGCTTTGCAAAAGTTGCCTTCTACACTGCTTGCATCCCCCATGACCAGCTCAACAATCCAAAATAAAACCTAGAAATAGTAATTGTTTTCCACTTGTAGCTTAGCAGAAACCTTCAGAATTCCCTCTCAGATCTGAGTAGAAGCAATATAAGGATAATGAGGGAAAAGCTACAGGAACATCTGTCATGTAGCCAAAGCTATGTTGGAATAATAAGCAGAAAATAGGGGAAACAATGATATGTTTGCATGGCTTAAACACTTTCCAAGTAGAAAACTTTTTGGAAAGAATATAATTAGCGGGGAGGAAACATATTTAATCTATGCTGACTGAGCATTAAAATGCATTTGCTACATTGAAAAGTTTTGGAAAATTCCATTTTGATTTCAATTCAAAATAATTTTTGGTTTTTTGGGTTTTTTTTAACATTGGGATTACCGAAACCAAAATATCCCTTATTTCTGTGCCTGTAACTTTCAGAGATTCCTACTGGGAGATGGATCTTCTTCCTGGAGTAAAAAGAATAAAAAGCTTGAAAACATTCACCCCAAACCACAGAGGAGCCAAGAATCAGTAGTGCAGCAAAAACTATTTAGGATACCTCTGCTTAGTGTGTTTTTAGCCACTGGGTAAAAATAAATGCAAACCCAACACCTCAGGCTTGTCCCTATGTCTTCCAGTCCTCATCAGATATTTGGAAACAGTGTCCCCCTCCTGATTAAGGTACACATTGCTGAGGCCTTCCTTCCTCTGCAGCTGCTGACTTGGAGAGAACAATTTGGGAATTCCTCTCCCCCCCCAAATAAATCCATTAAATCTGAGAACAGCACAGCTTTAAAGGACAGCTTCTCTCATGACCGGCTCCAGTCAAGTGGTACTGGCCACAGCTGTGCCTGCGGACCACCACCTCACTGCTGGAGGACACTCAGCACAGGTGAGCTGTGCAAAAGGACACAGTTAAGGATAGACCTAAACAAGACACTGTGAAACATGAAACCTTCTTCAGCCAGCCTTTGAATCAGTCATTCTCTTTGTATTCGGTTATTTTTCAACAGTGCAAGCTGCTCTTTAAAATTTGAATTCTCTGCAGAGAAAATGTGGTTTTAATTGTTAACAAATATGTCAGCGGCTGTGATCTTCCCTGATAAGAGTTTAGCCCAGAGCATATTTTTATGTCCAAGTTATGATCCCATGAGAACGTAAGTTTATAGTGGATTCTGACAGATCTCTTTAAAGTCTATAATAGTGATGCTATCATTGAGTTGTTATTTATTAATTTGTATTAAAACATAATAAATATTACCGAAGTACCATGGATTTTTTAAAGCAAAATACTGTTTTGAAAGCTGTCTCAAATGTCAAACAGGAGGCATTTTGCATTAGTTCTGTATAAATTTTTATTGAATTCAAACTTTTTAAATAAATCTTCCTATATCTAATGCCTCTTATCAAAGCATGAAAACCCATTATCTGATTATAAGAAGAACCTCAGAACTCACTGTCTTCAAATTTAATGGACTCCTGATGCCTTCTTCCCTGCCTAGACTGTTTTTAAGACATTTTACAGTATTTTATACATTATAAATGGATCCCATTCTTGGCTTAGTAATTCACCTAATGGACAATGGATACAAAAAAGCTCTAACTCCAGGGACATTAAATTGGTTCTAAACTCTGAAAATTACAGCTTTTACAAAAAGAAGAAAATACTAAAAACATGTCTAATGCAACACTGCATCTCATTTTCCACTACCTTCAGAATCTGTCTAAAAGCTCCTAAATTTCTTAATGACACAATATGTTAAAATTGCATTCCTTTATATTTAGATCTCTAAAACATCTTTTCTTTTTTACAGCCCTGAGGAGATCCACCAGCAAATGGGAAAAAACATGCTTGGCATTCCAATAGCTGGGAACACAGAAAGCACTACATGGTACAAGATAAATGCTACATTTTGTATCTGACCATGGTGAAAGCTGAGTACTTCAGAGAAAAACAGATACTCTCTTGTAATGAACAGGATTCTACATCTCACTTTGGGTAAGCAATGGTATGTAACGATATGTAACATATGACATGTAAATGCATTGCCCAGGAAAGCCCACTGTAAAGCCCTTAAAGTCTTTAATCTGAATCCTGTCCTTGGATCCTCTGGTTTAGGAATTTTCAGCAGCCAGCAATACAACAGATACAGTACCATCTCTTTGACTGTTGCATTCTTTTCCACCCCTCAGAGATGCTGTGGGATCTATTCTTTGGCCTTACACAGCTTGACAGCGACAACAAGCCATAGAGAGAAGAGAAAAAGCAGCTTTTACTTGCCCCATTAATTCGTATTGCTGTAGAAAGGTGATGTGGGGCTGGAGGGAAGTAAGTCTTCTTAATTCCTGCTGCTAACCTATCACTACCTGAAGCAAGGGTGTTTATGACATTACCATAGTAAAAAAACATTTAAAAAAGACACAGAGAAAAGGGGATCCTTTCAAGTTAGGAAAAAAATATTCTTCAAATATCTGTTACCAGGGAGTTTCTCAGCTTTACAGCATTTTTTTTTAAAGTTTTGTCTTTTAATGGTCTTTTATGTATATATGTGTGTATATATATATATATGATACATATAATCACTTATATTTCCACATACACTACCACTTTTGTTCTGGTAACACACACACAAAAAAAAAAAAATACAGAGGTAAGCATATAACCTATTCCATACCATTCATTATGGCACTTATCGTTCATATATCCTCCCTCATACAGTGTAACTGGAGTGTAAGTTGATCTCATGTTACACTCCCAGACTTACACAGGTTGGACTGGATCTAGGGGTTCTTTCAGTTCAATCTTCTTCTCAGAATGGTGTCACCACTGAATTTAGACAAGATTGCTTAGGGCTTTGTCCAGTCACATCCCCCAAGCCTCCCAGGACTGAACTTTTAGAAGCTCCTCATGCAACCTGCTCCACTGTTTAATTAATTCCATAAATCCACTTAGAAGCAGAAATGTTTAATCTTTCCCTTTGTCAAGGTTGGTATGGATCTAAGCACATCAGTTGCCTTTCCTCTGTTTTTTCTGCTGCATTTTTGTGAAATCAGATAAAGGTTGCTAAACACTGTATTCTACGTTAGTGACATGGAAACCTGAGCAGATGATAAGAACAATATTCTCAAAGCTCACTACCAGAAATTGAATCTAGCTTTCCCATGTTTGTACCTCTCTATCTCTAAATCTTAACATAAATAAAGATTTCTTTCCCAAAGAGTTTTTTGGTTTTTTTTTAATTAAGCCCATAACCATTTTTTTTTCTGATATACACATTTCTATGACTAATTACACATGATAATTAGTGTTGCAAAATACATAAGATATGCAAAATAAGAGTATACAAGATAGCAAAAACAACATGCTGAGATACCTCCTAAAAAAATCTAGTCCAAACTGGACACTGCATTGCCACTGCCTTCTTCTGTAAAGAAGACTCCAAGAAAAAAGAAGAATTGTAAAGAACAGCATGTAAGTATAACAGTTCCACACACAGCTTTACCATTTGAGCACTGAAAAATACTCTGCTCCAGGAGTACATGGGGAAAATTAAAGGAGAGAAGGAGAGGAAGGAAGGGAAAGACAGAGAGAAAAGGAAGGAAGGAAGGAAGGAAGGAAGGAAGGAAGGAAGGAAGGAAGGAAGGAAGGAAGGAAGGAAGGAAGGAAGGAAGGAAGGAAGGAAGGAAGGAAGGAAGGAGAAAGGAAGAATAAAGAAAGTAAGAAGAAAGAAAAAGGAAAGAAGGAAGGATGGAAGGAAAGAAGGAAGGATGAGAGTGAGAGAGAGAAAGAAAGAAAGGAGGAGGGAGAAAGAGAGAGAGAAAGAGAGTGAGCAAAGGGAACTAACAGAAGAAAGAGACTTTCTTTTGTCTTAGAGTCTTCATTGAGAAGAGGTATTCTCTGCCTAAATCAAAAATGTCTTCTCCCTTTTAAATTTTTGCTTTCACATAAGCTATGCTAACTGTGACAGTCTTTGAACATTCACTCATAAATGTTTGCAGTTTTTAATTTCATGAGGTCATTTTCATTGACCTCTTTACTACTGACCTGTTATTTTATTGGATTTGGAAAGATCATTTACACTGACCTCTGTTGCCTTTCTGGATTTCTCTCCTCTTTGCTCCCATATCACCCAAGCAATTGAATTTCAGTCTCAATTCTGGTTATTGGATACATAAAGTAATTTCATTTGTATTGCTGTTATTCCTAGCTGAATTGTCTTTTTGCTGTATGCCTTCCCCAGCTCATAGTTTAAGCCTTTTTAATATTCATTACAGCAGTCTGTTTCCTTCTGGTTATGGTAGAGACTATTCCTTATATTATAGATACTTCCGTCCTCCAAAGACTCCCTTGCTCCTAATAAACTCAAATTTCTCTTATCCGAGCAATCTTCTTAAACATGCACAGGCACTTTCTAATTCACCTGGTGTCCCCATGCTAGAGGTCAACATGTTACGGTCAGTGAACCTTTGCACTTGTGGCACACATCTGAGATGATGGTCTCATTTGAAATATACAAAGTTCAGTTAATGGAATATATTTTTTTAACAATTGTTTTGATAAAGAATTTTAGCTTATAGGATATTATAACAATGTTTAAAGAGTTTAAATAAAATCTGCAATACATTATTAGGGGAAATAAAATTTTGCATGAAGTATGGATACAATAATATTACGGAGAATGTAGCTGAATTATAGAACTAACCAAAATCCAGCAACAAGTTGAAGGACATACAGAGAATTTCTCTGTGTAGATTGGCAGTTCCTGTGTCATGTTTTCGGCTATTTCATTGTAACTAGTTGCCCCACTTTGAAAGTTTCTTTCATTTTCAGTTCCAACAGAAGTCTTCTTAGAAGTATTACCTATTTTAACTATAGGAAATCTCCTATACCCAACCATCAGAATCAAGGGAACTTTTTAAACTTCTATCTTATAGATTATATTTTACTCATACTGAATATGGATGCTGAATAGGAAACTGATTTTCTTGACCCTTATCCATCTGTCTTTCTGTCTCTTCATGGCAAAATTGTCATGTTTTGGAAGATTCAATGTTCAGCAGATTAAGAGTAATTTATAAAGATTATGTAAGAAATGAAAGAGTGCTAAATCTTGCCAAGATTAGAGAATTCTAGTGGTATAAAAAAGCTGTATACTTTTCAGCAAAAATGAACATTTCAGGACATACTTGGATTGATCCTCTGTACTCAGATCATATTTGTATTTTGCTAATTTGTTTCTTAGATTTTTTTAATTAGAGAAAGGTCTGATCACATAATGGCAAACTTTCCAGTCTGCAGGAAACTCAGATTATACAGGAAGTAGGAGGGAGGAAAAATTGTTGCAGGTTAGTCAACACAATCTATAGGTGATAACGCAGTAAAGGACTGCAAGTTAAGTCTCCTATGTTATGTTCTTGGCTTTTCAATTGATCTCAAGATAACCACTAAATTACACATTTTCAAATATGGGCATGTAATTTATATCCAGAGATTATGAGGTTGTGTGTTTGTATACAGTAATCAAGTCATTACATACATCAGTATCCCTTTATAAGCGCCCTTCAAACCAAGCATAGGAAAATATGTTACTCTTAAGGAAATGCATGCATTTTCACTGGCACAATTTTAGAGTCAAGACTTTAAAGATTTTCACCTAAAAAATGGGTATTAAAATGACATCTAACACAACCTGCCTACCTGACAAGAATGTTGCAGGTTTTAATGGATGACTGTTCACAAAACACTTGGAAATTTTTAGGTGAGGGTTGGCTATGCTAGAGCAAGGTGCTTGGGTAGTAGTCCAATTTACACAGCTACAAATAAACAAACAGTAGAGAAAAGTAGAATAAAAAATAGAAAATTTAAAGCACTTTCTTAAAATAATAACCACTCTGGGAAAGAGTAAATACAGTATTCAACAAGAAACTTGAAGCCTTAGGGCTCACAAGGTCCTATTACAAAAGACATTTGAAGAAAGAAAAATACACGAAATATGTTTTACTACTATTGTCTTCAACACATGAAACTGTGCATAACTTTACTATGCATTTGCACTTACTTTAGTTTGCTTCTGAAAGCACATTGAGGACACTGGAAACGAAACCTCATTTTTTAAATTTATTTTTTGACGGGGGGTAGTCAGAGCTTCAGAGCCACAAAGAAACTGGTAATGCTCAGTTCCATTGTGTGAAAACATACTGAGATTCATTATCTTCATCTTGACCTTTGAAGACCCAGCATGTGGTTCCTATGTCCATTTTTTAAGAGTGTGCAACGCACTAACATCAGAAAATGTGGAGACAAGTTCTTAGGAGACTGAGGGCTGGGAAGAGAAATCTCAAGGGCTGTATCAGCTTCATGAGTAGCCACAGGAATATGACAAAATAGAGATCATTTTTATTTAAAATACAGGATATTTCTACTATCAGCATTACATAAAGAGAGTGTGGCATAATTACAGGTCAGGTCTAGTGTTTTAAGTATTTTCCTTGCCCCTTCCCTGTGCAGCAGAAGGTTATGCTTTGGCAAATGCAACATGTATCAGAACACAGTGCAATAAAAGGACAGAAAAGCCTGCTCTGAACAGAAAGTGAGGGAAGTTTCCCTTAAAGCAGCCTTATGGATATCATTCTGGCCGAGCCTAAAATGTGTCGTGGAATAGGTGCAGTTAATTTCACCGCTAGAGAGGGAATAAAATTCAAGATGTGGAATAAAAGGTTACTGAAATTTCCATCCAAAAAAGTAGTATGCAGCCAAATCTATGTATCTTGAAGAAACCATATAGAATCCGTATCAATGTCTACATGTTGGCCTATGTTCAACCTGGTATCATTATTTATTGGTGAAGCAGTTGAGAAAAATCCTGCTTTTGAAAATCTTCTTGTCTCTACTGTGCACTTCCACCTTTTCTTTGATTTCTGTCCTCTTATGTATTTATTCTTGTGACGTGCTTCTGACATTGCAGGAGGTTTGCCAGCTCTAGCTGCTTTGGAACAGAACTGATGGCTGCCTCACTGACACTTCTCCTATGGTGAGGGGTTATTTTTAAGCAGCACCTACATGCACACTGGATCTAAAGCATCAGAGGCAGGAATGACAGAGACTCAATCATTGCTTAATCCCTCAAAAGCAGAGTCACTTTGGAACTTTATTTTGGTGAATGAGAACTAGAACAAGAGCAGAAAGCTATATATTTTCTTAATAGGAACAAGAATGGAAGCGACAGTTTTGGCAGAACTGGAACTGAAAGGTCAAGTTGTGTAAAGAATGAGAATTTTTTAAAAAGCACTATTCAGTACAACTGATTTTGACTGAATTTGGTTGTTATACAAAGTCAAATACTACAATCTCACAGATTTTATGTACTTGCATATACATATAAATCTCCTTTCTTTATCCTAACAACAAATTTCCATATACATTTTAAAAAAAAAAAAAAAGCATATATCTATTGGAAATCAGGTCTGAAAATGAAAATGTGGCATTTAAATCCTGTTTTCTTTAAGAAACTAACAACAATGCACATGGAACAGAGTAAGAATTGATATCAGTTCACTATCATGGATATAAAATAACATTCTTTTCCTTAGTTTCACCATTAATCGATTGATCACTTGTGTGTGTGGATGCACACTGCATTTTAATGGATGAAGGAGGAACAAAGCCTACTTAGTATGGTCAATTCCAGTAATAGAACTAGGGCACTGAGAAACAGTGAAAAGCAAACAAGCAGGAGATCATGGGAGCTTGTGGTTGTGTCGTCAGAGGAGGTCTGATGTACTGACAACAATCGTACCAGACAGCGCAAAGAGCAGAGACACTACCATGTTAAAAGGAGGGCAGGCAGATGGACAGACAGACTGACTGACAGTAGAGGAGCTGGAAAAGATAAAAGCAAGAAAAATAGCCTGGCAGAAAGGAAGTTTAAATCAATTGGGAAACAATTGAGAGGAGATGTGATAGCAGTATATAGATTTAGGAATAAAACTGAAAACAATGTTACTTAAAATTGTAATTGCTTGTTTTTCCTGTGGTTTAAAACCTGTAGGCCTTCTGTGACATCAGCAAGAGGCAGCCTAAAACTAAGTCAAGGAAATTCTTTATCACAAATGCAATTAATTTGTGGAACTTACTGTCATAGAATGGAGATACCAAAATTTTTAAGGATTCAAAAACAATTGGAAGAAAAAAATACATCTAGATACATTAAACACAAACATCCAACCAAGTCAGTCAACCATGTCTTTGTCTTGTTCTTATACATTTCCCAGAAATATCTGCTAGTGACCATTGCCACACATAGGATACTGGACTAGATGGAACCGTTATCACTAAGTATGTCTGGTTTTGAATCCTTAGTTACTCAGCACCTTATAGGTATGCTTGCTAAATAAATGGTGATTTAGGGCAGGCTACAAAAGCATCTGACAACTACAGAGGAGGCCACAATGTTTGTAGTCTTCTGTATGCTTTTTTTCCCCACAAAACAAAGTGGTACAACAAGGTTGGGTGTTTCTTTTTTCTTTCACAGTTGTTAACAAAATGTATAAAATATGCATTCACAACTAAATCAGTTGGTAGTTTAGGAGTTCCACCCCAGCTGGGGAGCACAACATTATTAGGAAGGCAAAGTTCCAAGTAAGTGGGGAGTAAAGACATGAAGATGGAAATAACATGAGCTAGAGAAGGAATGTTTTCTGTCAAAACATGTCTGTTAAAAAGACAGAGCACAAGGCTTAAGAAGGAAAATGCAAACTTTGATTTAGGATTTTGTTCTTCTAAATAATTAAAATAGAAAAATGTATCTATGTCTGGGGTAAGAATCCACTTGAAAACGAACAGTCAACACAGAGACTGTTTGTCTAAGGTGTTTCACCTTGCTTTGTTTCCATTCCATTAGAGAAAAAGCTGAAAGAAAACTGGCAGTATGTTTTGGTTCACTGGAAACAGCCAAGTGGATGACATAACTGCCATTATCTCAATCAGTTTGCAGGCAAATAAACATGATAAGCAGTGTATCAGCAAACTAGTGGAACCAAAATATGTCACAGATACTCCTAAGTGTGCCTACTTAATGAAAAATTCTTAGGTATTTTCTATATTCTGCATAAATCTAATGACGCTTTCATTCATTAAAAAAAAAAGAGTTTCTTTCAATCTACAGAATATGCCATGCATTTTTATACTGATGAACAGATTTCATAAAAACGTAAGTGGGATATTCCCAGAAGAACCTGTGTTTCTGCCAAGAATGGAGTCACAGTTATGCAAAACTATCCAGGCAGCAAATTCAGTAAGGTTTGTGACTGGCACAGGTGAAAAAGACCATCTAATATTTGGACTAGTCAACAGACTACAGATTAAATAGTTAAAGACTCTGCGAGGTTTCCCTCACTTTACACCCAGGGAGACACTAGCAGGTTTCTCAACTACTGACCAGAGACCACAAGCAAGTACATGTGTCCTGAGAACTTGCACATGATATGCACACTATGGTGAAGTCACGGGGGCTCTGATTAAATGGTGAAAAAGCTTTCTTCTTTTTCCACTGGCTCTTCTTCTTTCTGAGAGCTTGTGTTCTTCATTGGACTAATGACCCTAACATCCGTCTCAACTTTGCCTTCATCTTTCCTTTTCTCTACTACAATTAATTTGGCCTGTTCCTTCATCAAAGAGCAACCAGTCCTCCTCCCTGTAATGTTCAGCTCACATCTCAGACTTTCCTTCTAATTTATTCAGTCAGGCCTTGTAACCTTTCTTCATTTCTCTTCCCTTATCCCTTTTAATATTTCCATATTACATTTTACCTGGAGTGTCTTATAGCTGCTGCAGCCCATCTTTCCATCTCTCAGTTGCATACACATCTTTAAAGCACAGAGGCAGATTTCAGCAAAAAGGTCTTTGTCCTCTTCTCCAGGCTTTGAATCAAGCATTCAGCTCAAATTTTTCATGACAGTTCTCTCACAGCGACAGCTCATAAAGAGGCACCAGAGTAGGAATAATTTCTACTTCTACATAGCTTAGCATTCAGACAAATCACAGATCTTCCAGGTGGACCCACTGATGACACATGTGAAGGGTCCTGGTGCAGAAAGACGGAGGCATAATAATAGAAGTTGTTACAGATCACAAAAAGGATGGGGGAGTCAGAAGAAAAAGAGGGTTTATAGGAAAGAAATACCTGAAATTTAAAAAGTGACAGAGCTCAGAATACTCTCCCAAAACAAATCAAATCCCATGCATCACTAATTTTGCAGTATTTGTGCTTAAATGCTCTTGGCCATGATTTCACAGGCAAAGCTAGGAATGCCAAGAGCACGTTTGAGCATGGCACTCACAAGTTGGTGTCATACTTCTTTTACAGCCTGCCACACATCATGATATCTGCCAAAGCAAAATAGCCCATCCTTTCAGAGAAGAAATATTGATCAGATGAATGTACTTCTCAGCCAGATATTTTGTCTGACTTTTTCAAACACTGTAGAATCACTAGTCATTTAATCTTGCTGTCAAGTGGCAGCCCCACACAGGTGAGATGGCCACCTGAGTGCAGAGGCATGGAAAGCTGGGCTGCACTATGCCCTGCTCTAACTGGACTCCTTGGCAGTACATGCCTCAGGTAAAACAGGTCTATTTATTTATATATTTATTCAGGAGAAAAGGGACATAGAAAGTTATATTAAAATAGTAGATAATCCTAATAGTTGCTGTACATTTTTTAGTCTGCCTTGCTCTATGAAGGCAGCCACCACACTCCTTCCAGTTCCGCCTTAAGCTGCAGTTGGTTGCATATGTTATGATATATCAATTTGTTTCCTGAGTGGGATTTCTTAGCCTAAGCATCTCAGATACTTCTGTATATCTTGACTGTAGCTGCCTCTTAAGAAGAAGAGAGGCCCCTTGAGGAGACCTCAGATTCCAAAGGTTGCTTAAAATCTAAATGGTCATTTAAAATTTAAAACCTGAACTATTTTTCTGAAAGGACTTGAATATTAGGTTGTGATCATTCCTACTGGACAAATTTTGTTGAACAGATATTTACAAGAAATTCTGAAGAAGATTCTGTCCAGATTGGTAGGAAAACCATTTAAAAATTAGAATGAGAGTAGTTTCAAAACTTTTCTGCTGATGACCAGATTTTGATATCTTTACACAAATATAGCATGAATTAATGCAGGCAGTCTTGAAGCTGTTCATGTTCGTTTGTAATTCTTCTAGTTAGAAGTAGTAAAGAGTGTTCCAAAAGAAACATTGTCCATAAAGATTATTCAGCTTGAGACAAGCAACCAACCTAGAGACTGTGGAAATAACAGGTTTGTGACCAAAAAAGTGTTGAAACAACATGTCATTTTAACACTTTCTATACCTTGAACCTGCTATTTTCTCACTTTATAGGTCATTCATAAGTCACAGGATTTATCAGGCTGAGTTGTGTCATCATTCCGCACTATTACTCCTCTAAACATCAATTTCAAAATAAGCTGAATGATAACCTTTTTTTCCTTTTAAACCTAAAAAGAAAATCTACAAGTTTTTTCAGAGTTATTAATTGATATAGCATTATTGGGTAAACCAAAAATCAGAACTAATCTTTGGTCTTTGTAAAGGAAAGTAATTAATATTAAATCTAAACTCCTATATTGCTTCTTTTCTCTGCCCACTTTTTTGTCTCAATTGTAACATGTGTCAATGAATTCCACAAGATGATTATTCATGCAAAAAAGATTATGTTGATTTGACTTGTTAAGTTTGCAAAAAATTATGCTAATATTATTACATTACCATATTTTTATTTATAATTATTTGTATTTATCTTAATTCAATTCCATCCCACATATATTCAATTCTATTTTGTGGCTTTGTTCTCTTCTGTTTAGTTATTTCCCTCATCCATCACTGCACATAACAAAGGTAATTTCATAGAATTTTCCTTGATGATACCTAAGGTCATGTTACTGAGCTGTTGCAGTTAATTTAGAACAGAAATGAGTAGGAAGAGGTTTTTTTTCATTTTCTTCTAATTCACTTTGTACCTCACAGTTCTTGGCAGAGAGGTCATTTACTGCAGTGCTCCCATTCACTGAAATTGTGCTGTTATCTATCTCTAGTGATAGTCTTAGTGGTGTGCCCTCATCCTAGGATCCTGGTCACCACAGCACCAAAACTGCTGAATTGATTGGCACAGGCAGCAACGTGGCCATACCTCATCCTCATACACAGTTGCCATCAGCATGGGTGCACACCCAGACACAGGAGATCAGAAGCATTTCCTGACTCACCAAGTAAAACATGATCTCTCAAGACTCATTCAGTAACCTCTTTCTTCTCTCTGGTCTTTTTCAAATACTTAATCGTGCACCAGCTTCAAAGGCCAGCAGTATACATCTCACTCCCTCTATTCAATTACACTGATAACTACACTTTAAAGAGATCTAGACCATTATTATAAACTCTTTTATATGAAGGAACCAAGTATCCCTATCCAGCAATCCTAAAAGTTATTTATGCAGAAAAACTTTTAAACAGTTCTCTGCAACATGGTAGTTGTAGTAAGCAGTAAGCCTGTTGTAATTTAAAATCAACTAAAAATAAATCTTTATAACTTGTGTCTAATGTATTTGTCTCTGTGACTTTGCCTCCCAACAAAGCATATCACTCTTGTGCCAATGTATTAGTATCGCAATGGACTCCAGTACTACAGCCTTTGCTTGACCAGAAGGAAGAAGTTAAAACAGTTTGCACTGACGCAGTGAGAGAATGGAAGGTCTCACTTCTTTCCTTACTACCCATGGATGACTATCCTTTCTTAATATGTGGCACAGCTTTTAGAAGTGCCTTGGCTGTGCTGAAGTCTTTTTTCCCACAACGGTTCAGAGGTAAGAAACACTGACACTTTCTGAAAGTGGCATTTAAACAAAATTCTAATTACATTTCTACCTGAGATCCAGGGATATTTTATATAGCCAGGGTCTTATGGATCAGTTTATGTGGCAAGCAGAGCAGGAGGAAAATGATTTCTGATCTGACTATTTTTATATCTCTTTTGCACTCATTTTGGACAAACAAGTCACCACACAAGAGCAACCCCCCTGACTCCAGTAGGGTATTTAAGCATATTTAATCTTCTCAGAGGATTTTTTTAAAGACACTGCACTGAAACAAGGAGCAACTCCTTATGGGATAAGTCAATCGGAGCAAACAGAGCTATGTTCCAACAGCGTAAAAGCATTCCCAAGGGACCCAGAGACAACCCGTATCAGCAGGCCACAGTAAGTTTGGGGGGGCGTGTGTGTGTGTGTTTATTAAGAGATTCATAATGTGTTGTGTGGATGTCCCATACTTGTCTGACATGTTTTCAGAGAGTTCTGTTTTCTGCTACAGACATAATAGCATTGTGTTTATTTGTTTCAGACAGGACATCCGGGAGAGTAAGCTAAAACATATACATACCACGGGGAAGAAATTAAGAATAAGCAAACATATGGAATGTCTGGACTACAGTATACAAACCCCACAGGATCTAGAGAGCGTACATTTTTCCTCACAATAAATGGTAACCATCTGAATCTACTCTTTTATGTCTTTAGAGCATTCGGGCTTCTGTAGTCAGAAAACTAGAATCTGAAGAGACATAGACTAAGCTGCTACAAAGTAATAATGAAATATTTTCATATGCATATCTTTTATGCTTGGCAAAAAAACAGAAAACACTTCTCTGTAGTACCTATAGGTTTCCTTCTGACTGTAACCCTCCCACAAACTCTCTCTGTGATTCAGACTACGTGTTAGAAATTAATTTTCTACTGTTTGCATGAGAATCTGTGCATTGCACCAATCTCAGTAACTCTGTTGCTTCCATAGCAATTTATCTTGTTGAAAGAGACGAAAAGGCTTCTTATATGAAAACAGCAAAATATACACAACAATATAAACACTACACATCAGCAGTAAAGTATGCGAAACTTGAGCTGTGATGGATACACTTGTCCCCTAGCCATACTTCAGTTCAGGCTGACTAAGGATCAACAGGCCTCATGCCTGGTGGTGAACCTGCAAGCTGGAAAGCTCCTGGCTCACCTACAAGGGAGTGAAGGTGCCCCAGAAAAATATTTCGAAAGCTGGTTTCGAAGCCCAAAAATGCAAGATAACCAAAGTACAGAACAAGACACCAGAGGTAATGAAGACTTGTATCTTGTCTATATTATTGACTACCAGCCAACCACTTGACTCTACAAATATTGCCACCAGGATGAGATCAATTTGAGCTCTCCCTGAGTTGCAGCTGGACTCCACGCCAGGTTACTCTCCCCTTGAGTAGGGACGCCTCTCAAGGGTTGAGATCCTTTACCCGAGAATAAGAGATCCTTCCTTGCCCAAGACAGAGAGATCTCTTACTTGCAACAGATCGTCGGTAAGTGCCTGATAGCATGCTGAATTAATATTAATGAAACATTACTAATCCATGTAGTTACTCAATATTAATTATTATAAACTTTATATGGATAATGCCATTAGACATAAACCATTGTCCAAGTCTGAGACTAAGATTGGACCTAGCCACACCTGAGCTTCATAAGGAGTTTAGAAAGCAAGGGGGTCCACTCTGAATCTCATAACTCAATGGGAGGGTCTTCCTTATCCTTTGAGTCTCCAGTCTCTGTGCAAATCATACTAACTCAATTCTAACTCAATTTTCCTTTGTGTGTTTCTTCCATGCAGTAATTAATAAGGTGAACCTTGCCATCAAACTTACTGAACCTTTGTAAACCACTGCTAAAATTTGTTAAATTCCATTGAATTTATTGAACTCTGTCAAATTATTATTTTACCTCAATAAAACATATTGCTGCTTCTCTCTTTTGAGTGAAGTGCATTCCGCTCATCCACAACAAATTGCATAGTCGGAGGATCGCAAGTAATATCACCAGCTATTTACGGAGGCATGGAATAAACCCGAGTCCCAGCTTCTTAGAAAAATGGGCTCACTATGATTGACATGATTGGGAAACTGTTCAAGAACAGCTAAATGTGGCCAGGGGGCATATAAAGGATGGAAAAGGGAAAGGAATTATTTGCAAAATGCTGGGTAGCTGTTTAGAAGCTGTTTATCAGGATAGGAAGAATAACAATAAAAAAGAGCAGGACCTAAAAGAAGAAATAGAAGGCAGAAACGCAGCTGAACTAATACTGTCATTGAAAATCGAGCAGCTACAGAAATAGTTACAGGAAGAAAAGGAGGAAAAACAAAAGTTGGAAGAAAAGATCTAAATGATGCTTATGTGGGCTCCCCATCCCCTCGACCTTGCACAGATTAGGAAATTAATTGTATCGCCTAAAGAATGGGAGGGGAACTTATGGGGTGACCCCAAGGATAGCGAACTGGGGGAGGATGATTCTTTGTTTCCCTCAAATCCCCCAGTATATGAAGCCAGACCCACCATTAAAACAGAACAGTCTCAAGGACCTCGGGGTGGTGCTCTGCAATATACTGTGTGAATCACTCCCTGGGATCCATTACATTTGTCAGATTTACAAGAAAAATACAGCAGAAAGCCAGATGAAACAGAAATAGAGTATTTGTGGGGAGTCTGCCTAAGTGGCGGCAACTGAATACTGCTGAGTGGAGATGAAGCAAATGTTTTTTGGGGTCTGGGAGTTCTCTTAAATTTAGGACCAGACCCAGCAAATGCATCCTATTTTATCGCTGGTAGCGTAGTCTATTGGGCTGAGGGAATAGGTGCCATGGAGCAAGGTGAACCCTCCATAATCTCCATAAGATCTCTTAATGAGCTCTCTACAGCCATCACAAAAGCCACCTGCATACAAGCCATGCATAAACGAGAATCCAATGACATCCCAATATCTGCTATGATTGATTATGCAATGCTTAAACCACTACTTAGAGGAGCCCCAGCAGTTCTTAAACCCTGCTTAATTGCTAAATGGGATGAAATTAAAAGAGACACAGAACACAATGAAGGGTTAAGTGGTAATGATCCCTGCAACCAGCTCCCTACCTGGGCAGAATTAATGCATGACATTGTAAACCATGCCCATGAAATGGGGTGGGATGATCCGTTAGCCAAAAAATCAGACCCAAGATCCCAACCAGGAGATCATTGAGTGCAATCAGTAAAACAAACACCCCCAGAGGGAACAGGAACTAAATCAAGGAAAATACACCTAAAGACCCATGAGCAGAGTCTCAGGAGTGGAGAAATGAACTGTGGAAGAAAGCATTGGCACTAGGCATTCCCAGAGCCGCGATTCAGGGACAGTCTATGGTCATCATCCTGAGTCTAATTCAAGCGTTCCAGAGAAACGATGATGGTGAAAGGAGAGAGCATACTCCAAATACTCCGGTGCCATCGCCAGCTCCAAGAAAGAGAGATTAACCCTTTCCGCCCACTTAGGGTTAGATTGCAAAGCATGAGGCCAAAAAACGAGTAATGCCAGGACGGCAACTGGGCCTGCCTGTCTAGCAAGTGGAATCTTATCAATGGATGAATTATAATAGCCCATATATTTTGATTCCAGTTGGTCCTCGATGACAATTGGTAAAATTCCTAATAGATATGGGAGCACAAATTTCACTAGTAACACAACAGGATATTGAGATGCTGGGCGTACAACCTGGGTGGCAAAGAATTAAAATTACCGGAAAGAACAGAGCAAGTGTTATATGCCAAACTGAAAAAAATAATTTATCGTTTCTGGGCGAGAAGCACATGTCGTCTATGTGCTTTGCAGTTAAAGACCACAATGAAAATATTTTGTGTTTCGATGTTTTGAACGGCTGAACCTGGTGCGTGCTGGACAGCAGTGTGTGGTCTTTCAGTTCAAATGTTGACCTTAACCCTGACAGAAATCAGAACACTACAGTGTGTGTACTCTGAACAGCCCCTGCACTCCCTGATTCAAAGATTACTAATGTACCACAATACCCTATTTCTGCCATGGCACAAAACAGAATTTCTGAGTTAATAGCAGACTTGGAAAAATGGCACGTTATTTCCAGAACACACTGCCCCTACAATTCACCAGTCTGGCCAGTCCGAAAACCGGATAGGAGATGGCATCTAACAATTGATTATTGGCACTTAAATGCCAACACAGCACGACTAACAGCTGCAGTACCCAACATTGCAACTTTAACAGCCATGCTACAAGCAGCCACAAACACATGGGTGGCAGGGCTAGATGTGAAAGATCTGTTCTTTACGGTCCCCTTACAGGAACAAGATAAAGAGAAATTTGGGGTTACTTGGGAGGGTATACAGTACACCTTTATACAGACTCCCACAGGGATATAAACATTCACCCACGATTGCTCATGCTGCAGTTGCTGAACTTTTACAGACAGTCTCACTCCCACAAGATGTGAAATTTTACCAATATAGAGATGATATTCTAATTGGAGAAACTTCCCCTGAAAAGGTGGGGGAAGTGGCAGCAGCAGTGTAACAAGCACTACATAAAGTAGAAGCTGAGATCCCACCCGAGAAATGTGAGGGACCAAGTAGAGAAGTAAATTTTTTAGGTACTTGGTGGATAGTGGGCAGTGCAGTAATTCCTCCAGATACCTTAAGAAAAATTGAACAGCTGTAAATGCCTCAACTTAGGAGTTACAACAGTTAATGGAAACTTTAGGATATTGGAGAAACTATGCACCTGGATTTTTTATCATTGCTTGTCCATTATATTTGCTTTTATGGAAGCACAAACACTGGGAGCAGAAATTAGAACATAAGGAGGTGATAAAAACTCTGATTGAAAAATTAAAAACATATCAGTCATTGGGACTAGTACACCCTCATGACCATATTATAGCCAAATGGGATTTTGGTGAACATGGTGCTTACTGTAACCTATTCCAAACTGGCACTGACAGACCAAAGAGACCTTTATTATTCAGCTCAACTGCATTTAAATTGACAGAACAGAGATACTTTGAATGGGAAAAGGGACTTTTGTCTTTAGTCCAAAAAGTGAAACAAGTTGAGAAAATACACCAGGGGCAGCCTGTGCAAACCAGAGGACCATTTAATTTGCTAAAAGCAATCCTAAAGGGGACTACTTTCCCAGAAGGATTTGCACAAAAACCTATGGTCAGAAAATAGTATGCCTACTTGACAGGAATTGCAGAGGAAATAAAATTAACCGAAGGACATACTAAAGTTTCCAATTACAGATGCCTATAAATATAGATCCATTAGCATTACAACAACTGTTTAAACCCTCACTGACTTTAAATGCACCTCCCCTCACCAAGGGAACACCAACAGAAGACATTTGGCTCACTGATGTCTCAGCAAAAAGGATAAATGGTAAATGGCAATATAAAGCCGCTGCATTAAACGTTACCACTGGCAAACAAATAATAGAAGAAGGTGAAGGCAGCACACAAGCAGGAGAATTAAGAGCAGTTGTTTTAGCAGCACAGAATGGAGCAAAAATCATACATGTAAACTCCTATGCTGTGTGGGCTGGCACCACACAATGGCTCTGTAAACAGGAATCCCTGAACAGGGAAGTAAACAGAACTCCAGTCTGGAGAGCTCAAGATTGGCAGCTATTACTAAATATAGCCAGAAAAACACCATTCAGAATGGGATAGGTGAAAGCTCATGCCAAGGACAATAAACCAGCTACAAACTGGAACGAAAAAGTAGATGAATTGACTAAAATTAGGAAAATAAAAATAGGGAACTCCTTAAATCCTGAGTGGCATCAGCTGGGAGAATGGCTACACCAAAAATTAGATCACACAGGTAAAGAAGTGCTTTACTTTGCTGCACAAAGCAAGGATTGCCCCTAAACAAGAAAACTTGTGAAGTTATTCTCACAGAATGTCCTCAATGTAGATTAAAATTAAAAACAAATCACCCTGCTAAAGCACCACCCTTACACATCAATCAAAGAAAAACTTTCTGGTCTACATGGCAAATTGATTATATCGGACCATTCAAACCTTCTGTGGAATATCGATATATCCTCACAGGAGTCGTAGTTTCCAGCTTGCTTATGGCGACTAAGTGCCAAAAGGCCAATGGACAAAATACAGTATTAGGGCTATCATTTTGGTTCTCAAGTCTACCTACTCCTGATGTCATCCAAAGTGATAATGGTTCGCACTTCTCCTGTAAGGAAGTGCAACAATGGGCAAAACAAGAAGAAATTCAATGGGTATTCCACACCCCATACTATCCTCAATCAAATGGGATGGTAGAAGGAGCTAATGGCTTATTGAAAAAGAGCCTTAAGCCACACAAGGCCCACTGGGATATTCGACTTTCCAAAGTACTTGGTCAGTTAAATAATTGGTACAGGCCCACTGGGAGCTCTGTGAGCTGAGCATTCTTTGCCAAAGCTGAGCTTGATGCTCCACCTTCTGATGAAAGAAAATATCTGATAGCATTACAGCCAGGACAACCTGCCATGGTAAATTTACCACAAATTGGAACTGTACCTATGACTCTAACTAAACCTCATGGCCCACTTGCCGGAGAAGCCACTGATAGCAGTGGTGCAAAACATAGAATTAGTGCACGGTGGATTTTTCCTTCTTTCTAATGGAGTAACCTGTCCGGAAACCCCCATTGAGACCAGTCTATTTTACCCTTTTGTCTTACAGCCTCCTCCAAGATGAAAGTAAGATGTATCATCCTACTGCTGTTGAAAATTTCAATAATAGTTGCTTTTCCATGAACACTCACCTGTCTCAACTTAATCATCAATCAAGAAATCAGCTGTGATTTTGTCAATACAGACAAGCCACCCTTCTTGTTACTAACCGACGATAATATAAATGTGATTTGTAAAACATGACCGCTTGTTAATAAGGGATATATATATGTTATGATTATTCACAATAACTCTTACACGCCATAAAGAAAATGCTGTAACATAAGTCATTACCCAATACACAGTGACATAGTGAAGGAACATTATGATGTTGAAGTATCATGCAGATGGAACACTCTAAAGGGACGCAATGTAACACTAGGAACAATATCTCTCAGAATCACTAAACCTATCACAACCACATCAGTGCCTGCTTTGAATATGCCCCCAGTTTTACTAAGGAGTCTTACTAAAGATGCTGCGCTCAAACCTAACACCCCACAGATGGCAAATGGAAATGCTGTGTTCATGTTACTGTTCCAAATCCTAACAATGAATGACCAGTGGCCGTGGTCTCAAGCTCATGTTAAGTATACCAGGACTCTGGGAACACTCCCTAGTAAGGGAGATTTAAATCTTTCCACCGCGGTCATGCCTGCAACTGAAGTATACTTAGAAAACAAATGGAGCTGGGATAAAAATGAAACTGATGTTAGTAAAGTTCCCTGGCTTCATGGAATGGCAGGGAAAGAAATTAAAATAGGATGCTGGATGGTCAATGGCTCTGCCCATGAGAAAGCAACTGAGATTTCTGTGCACAACATTACATCAAACATCACAGATACAAAACATTGTGCCTCTGAAAAGTTAGACTGTTGGTACAATTTTACCTTAGTACAACCTGTTTTTGTAATCTGCCTCTGGGCTTGCGGGGATGTGGGACTATGACTTAAATTTAAAATAGACATTACTGAGCCTAGTACAACAACGTCCACCACTCCTCACTCAACATCCACCTCGACTGTAAAAGGTAAAGAAACTGCATCCCCGCAGATTTCTGCTCTATCCCCATAAATTTCTGAAATTGGACCTTACGCTATTAAATACACAGGCCAATAGCGAGTGCTGTTTAATCCATCATGGTCCCTCAAACAAGTGGAACTATCAATGCAGATCAATATCTCTGCAATTAAACCTGCTTGCTCCCCATTCTTAAGTATGTCCTATGCAGGATGGTTAGCATGGTCGCACGGGTGAACCCTCACCTCTCCAAAACGATCAAGAAGAGATGTGACTGGTATGTTAGGAACAGGATTAAGCATATTAAATAGCATGGACGCTGAAGTTTTAGCAAACAAAATAAGCTCAGCAACAAGTAATTTACACAAATTAGAACGTCCATTGCAGTCTTCTCTATTGGCATTGGGAACTAACCAATGGCTCTTATCTGATCTGTTACCCCAATGGGAAAGAATTAATGAAAAGGACCACCAACTAATTGTGAATGCACTAGGTGCAGGCCATATTAATGTCTCTCTCACTCTTAGCTGTATTCAGGCTCAACTGTGGGTACAATCTACTGTGGCAATGATTGTGAGAGAAGGTGAAGAAGGCACCGTACCCACTGAAATTTGAGACGTAATTTGGGATAATGCAATTGAATTTAAAAACGAATTCCAATCCTGGTGGTGTCTAGTCAATTTTACCTATGACCCTACTAACAGTAAAGCCACAACTTTTATTCTAACAATACACAATGCTTTGGTATATACCATACACCCAATCATTGCATGGGGATTAAATCACAATGGAATGGTACTCTATCCAATGGAACACAGAGTATGGGCCCAACAAAACGGAAACAAATGTCAGACTGTTGATGTTGATACATGTGTTGTGCAAGAATAACAAGAATTTATTTGTGAAAGCAATGCCATTAAAGCCCAAGACATTTCTCTTGACACTGAAAAAAATGTTTGCCACTTTGGGATATATCCTGATGAAACTTCTGAAACTGTACTTGTGTATATTGGAAATGGATGTGTTTGTGTGAGAACCCTCTGTGATTTTATATTTGTGAGCAATATCACTGTAGATATAAACAATCACTCAAATATATGTATCTGCAATTTTTCTGAAATTATGGGATGCAACTTTAACTATTCAGCTCCTGTCACATCTCATCAATTATTGCAATCTAACTGTACATCGTATCAAGATGTATTGCCTGTCCCCATTGGAATGAATCTTACATTGGTAAGAATGCTATTACAGCACGACAATCTCTACTGACTGCTGAAACAAATTCAAGAAAATGGACAAAGAACTCTGATTACCATACATCCTGAAGCGAAAGAAATACGCCATGTTCTGGAAAGAGTGAAAAAGGATGGAGAACATCATTGATGGGATACCTTTTTCAGATGGTCACCGACAGCAACAGGAACTTTAAATCTAATGCTTCATACAGTTGTGATTTTGTTGGCTCTAACAATATTATGCTTATTACTTATAATCATTCTGTATGTAAAGGTTTGGTACATAACAAAGCAAATACTCCTTGTTGATTGTGTGAAATCACCCAATACTGTACAAAAATAATATGCAACTGATTGATAGCAATATTTTAGATTAAGAACTTTTTGCTTACTGTGTATCTGCAAGCGTGCCAACATGGTATGTCAAATGTTTATAGCATAGAGGCAAGAGATGACTGTACCACCACTCTATGACATGAAGTAAGTTGACTGTAGTCAAGGGTGGAGTGTGATGGATACACTTGTCCCCTAGCCATACTTCAGTTCAGGCTGACTAAGGATCAACAGGCCTCATGCCTGGTGGTGAACCTGCAAGCTGGAAAGCTCCTGGCTCACCTACAAGGGAGTGAAGGTGCCCCAGAAAAATATTTCGAAAGCTGGTTTCGAAGCCCAAAAATGCAAGATAACCAAAGTACAGAACAAGACACCAGAGGTAATGAAGACTTGTATCTTGTCTATATTATTGACTACCAGCCAACCACTTGACTCTACAAATATTGCCACCAGGATGAGATCAATTTGAGCTCTCCCTGAGTTGCAGCTGGACTCCACGCCAGGTTACTCTCCCCTTGAGTAGGGACGCCTCTCAAGGGTTGAGATCCTTTACCCGAGAATAAGAGATCCTTCCTTGCCCAAGACAGAGAGATCTCTTACTTGCAACAGATCGTCGGTAAGTGCCTGATAGCATGCTGAATTAATATTAATGAAACATTACTAATCCATGTAGCTACTCAATATAACATAAACCGTTGTCCAAGTCTGAGACTAAGATCCTGTTACCTAACCCTTTTCACTGGTTTCATTCTGCATGTGAACTCAGAAATAAATACGTATTACGGTTTTCAGACTAATTTACACTGACTGATGCAAGCAAGAGGTCAAACTATACTAAAAGTAGTCAGCAGTTAGCACACACCTCCTGGTTAGATGACTCTACAAGGGTATTCCAGTGCTTTTCAAGCACAACTGAAACAAGCTGAACAATAAAACACCAAAATGTCAAAACTTTTTCCAAGAGTTCCTCTCACTGAAAAGAAAAATAAGAACTGCATGTCTTTTGGAGCCATCATAAACATATCTGCTAAACATATGTTGAGCAAAAATATGTAACTTCCAGTCTTCATAAAGTCACTGCCATCGTCTTCTTCACTCAGATCCCTCCTGAGAACTGGATCGTGCCATTAGAGCACTACTAGACAATAAACATTTGCTAGCATTTACAACAAGATTTTCCTGTGACTTCTGGTTATTGTGCTAAAAGGGATGGTTCCACCCTTACCTTATTCTGCCCAGCTCCTCTGCCATATCACTTCTGCTTGTTCTTTTTTTTTGTTTGCAAGGTCTTTGCAGCACGGTCTGTCTTTTTAATTATCTGTGCTAGCAATACTTGGCTCAATGGAGCAATAAGGAATACTGCACTACAAAATGATAATAAAATACCCTTTCCTTATGGAAGAAACTAAATAAACAGTTCTATTCTTTCTGCAACTCCATTAGAGCACAAATAAACAGAGAATCCTGTACCAAGCTTTAGATATAATGCTCGATCTCTTCAACAGAAACAACAAAACCCACAGAGACTATAGAAAAGATGAATTTCAAATTCTAATAGACATAAATGGACTTTAATATGTCTCTCCAAAGATCTTCTGACTAGCAAAAATCACAGGGGAGAAGATTAGAGTGATAATAGCAAGTCACAGTCATGCGTGTATCTGATATGCTTTTAAACTGAACAACAAGTCCAAAACAAACAAATAACACGTATTCAGAATGGCAAGAACTACTTTTTTCCTGCTTCTGTTGCCTGCTTAAAAATTCCTATCTATCCTGTTTTTCTTTCCCCTTTGAGGACAACATTTTTAACATCATCCAGACAACCAGAATTTATAACAAAAACTTAGTGCATGCAACAGATCAGGATTTGGCCTGATACAACCACTTGCCAAGAGGAAAAAATACCCAAAGATACACAATGAAAACAACATAATATGACCTATAGTATCAAAATGTTACACAAGATTTTTCAAAAAATGGCAGTCATTACAACACTTACAGAAGGAAGATGTCTAAATGGAGTATATTGTTCAGTGGGCAAAAATGGAAACAAATCCTAATATTTTTGTGGCAAACCTGCTTGAGCAAATCCGAGCAAGCACAGAGTGAGTGCAGAATTGGAAAGGGAGGGAGCTGCAGACGTCCCTGAGCAGCACGAAGACTTTGGGGGTAAGTTAAATATTGTAGGAGGCTCTTGAGTGTAAAGGAACCCTTGGATGATGATTCATGTGAGTATTATTATTTCCTGGCAACATTATTGCTAAAACAACCTCAGATCATTTCAGTACTTTATCCTCTTTTATATCCTACTTACATCCATTTTTCATCATAGTTTGGATAGGAAACTTTAGTCTCACTTTCCTAAGATATTGGTGGCAATCACTGGAATGAACAGATATTGGGATACTGGGAGAGAATCCCCTTGATAAGGTTTCAGCCCTATGCCATGCATATATCTGATGGACATATGAAAACAGATAAAGAAATTCTTTAACAATTCTCTGAAATCTTAAGTGTTCAACCCTCTGAGGCTGTTCTTTTAATTCTGAATCATCAGCCTTCCAAGCCATGAAAAGTAACACCTAACGTTTTGATATTCTAAGTGATCTTGCAAAGCCCACTCATTGTATAATTAATAATGCCTCTGTTAACACTACTTACTGTAGATAACTGTTGCAGTGTCCAGTGTTTTCAATTGTTTAGCAAATTAAAGGACTCTTAGACTATGATGTGTTTTCCTTTGATAGCGAATGACAAACAATGTACAAACAACGATATTTATTTTCCAATTTGTTCTTGTGTTCTTAGTCACCTAGAACCCTTCATGATGAAGCTACTGTTTAATACATTTATTCTAGATAGTTTGCTATGAATTCAAAAGAACAAAACAGAATTTACCAAATTCTTTATGCAAGCAATCAACAACAAATGAAACAAAATAAACAATGCCTGCTTCTCACGTAGAAACTGCATAAAGCAGTGACATTAGACCAAACAGTCACTGCACCTTCCTTGTGATATAATTACAATCTCAATAGCTAATTTTTTTCTAGTCATCAATATTTTACAGATACTGAGCTTTCTTCTCTGTTGCTCTGTGATATAAACTGTATACAAAAGGGGCACAGTTTGAGGAACAACTTTTTTAAATCACTACCTGTTCAATTAAGACAAATCTAATTCTAAGCTTTTACATTTCCCTTGTCTTTACTTAGACTGTTCACCTGAAAGAAAGAGCTGAACAAGAAAACAAACTTTCTTTTTAAAAAAATCTTTTTTCAACTACTGGTATCATGGAGTTATTTCTCTACCTTTCTTGCAGGGATAATGAAACACTATGTAATAATTCATATTGACAACAACAACAGGAGTGGTTTTAAGAATCAGTTTCCATAAGGTAGAGATGCAAATGGTTACACAAGATGCGAGGCAATGGAAAATTGGGTCTTAGTGTGTTTAGGTTGTTGTCCTGGAAGTTACAGAAATGTTGACAGACACAAGCAGCAGACCTTTGTCTGTACAGTGGGCTCCCTATATAGTGAACGGTGTGTTTTAATTTTAGATGACTTTCAGCTCTTCCCGTAAACTCTACCAAATACATGGTCTGGTGCAAAGTACATGTAAGTCAGTGGAAAGACTCCCATTTGAATAGGCTTCAGATAAAGCCTTTAGGTACATATTCCCAGAGAATGATTGTCAACAAAAATAAATGGAAAAAAAGAAGATACAGGGTAAGAGGAGACAGAACTAGATTTTAGTGTGGAGTAAGTCTGTTTCACTCTCTGAGCTAAAAAGAGCTAGTGAAAAAATTTTAAATGTCTTTTTTATGTATTAAAATACTTGCATGTCAGTATCAGCAACTTCCAGGAATATTTGTATGGTTTATATTTCAGTGAAACGGGAAGCAAAACCAAAACAGCTTCTTTTGCTTCTTTCTTCTTTTTAAAACATTGCAAAATTCTTCTTTCCCCTCTGACACTTAAAAAAATTAAAAGTTTTACTTTGCAAAAGGAGGACTTCAGTGTGGCAAAAGTATGTGTAGGAAAGATTTTTCAAGAGACTCTGTTTCTTGTACATTACATTAGTGTTACAGTTACTTTTGTCATATAATTGCAAAAAAAACCGAAGACGACAGAGGTGCGGCCCTAAAAATGTTGTCCTTGATTTAATACCAGTACAGAGCACACGTGTATTATTCGAGTGCATAAGCACACACATACATATATGTATTTACTTCTCTTTTCCGCAAAGTGCTGTGGATAGAGAATAACAGGGAAAGCTTTTATCCACAGCCTGGCATGCTTCTCCATATAACTATGGTCTATGTAAATGTACAGAATAAAAATACATAATGTGGATGTATGTATACTAAAGGCACAGACACAATACAGCACCTTGGACAAATATAGTGTAGTGTTCATAAGCAGTGGTTTTGTTTCCCTATCATATGCACACAGCAAATGATAACAGGGAACAGGAAATGCAATACAAGGGCAGCTCTCCAGTTGAGAAACACCATTGCTAGACAACTTGAAGTATTCTGTTGTAATGTCAAGCCTAATGCATTCTGGTTCCTTTCAGCCTCCTGCAATCTACAGGCAAGAACTTTATTCCAGTTTTATACAATGATGAGACTTGCCCTTGCTAGTATTTATAGTATACACAGGAACCTCGGGTCATTGTGAATCACTCAAGGTTTCTTTTTTTTTTTCTTTACTTCTAAAGAAATGTAAGCTGCATCATCCAGCACAGACCACATATGAAAGGAGTTCAACAATCTTGCTAAGTGGCTGCTGGACAATATGCTGCATCACGTGGTAAGGGATTAAAAATAGGAGTGTGTCAAAGAATAAAGAATGGAACAGCAAGTTCTCAAATTAAAGGCTGATTTTACAGAACTCAAGAGAGATGGGAAGGCTCTTAACCCTTTATATTCGGTTTCAGTTGGAGATAATCTTCTGGAGTTCAGTCATTCACTTTTATGTCCTCTGCATTGGAGCCACCAATGCTTCCACTGTGCCTCATGGAATCCCTGCCTGTCTGCCCCGACTCCCCAGCAGACACACTGTGGGCTCTGCTGCATACAAGTCTTACCATGGGACTCTGTGTCCTCACCACTGAACCAACAGAATAAAGTAAAACAGCCTGTAGTGCAGCAATATACCCTATTAAAATGTACTGTGCTATAAAACTTTGCTATAATGATTAACAGTAGGAAAAAAAGCACTCATAATTTTAAAAAGTTTGGTTTTGCTGAGGTTTCTACTATCTAAAATATTTCTTTCTTCCAGGATTGAGGTCATTTATCTCTTCTAAAAGGTGGTTCCCACAGGTTTTGGACACAGCCTGGTGTCCTGCTTTCAGCTGGGATAGAGCTAATTTTCTTCCTAGTAGCTGGTATAGTGCTGTGTTTTGGATTTAGGACAAGAATAATGTGGGTAACACACTGATGTTTTAGTTGTTGCTAAGTAGTGCTTACACTGGTCAAGGACTTTTCAGCTTCCCATGCTCTGCCAGGTGCACAAGAAGCTGGGAGGGGGCACAGCCAGGACAGCTGACCCCAACTGGCCAAAGGGCTGTTCCATACCATATGACATCATACTCAGTATATAAAACTGGGGGAGCAAGAAGGAAGGGGGTGACATTTGGAGTGATGGTGTTTGTCTTCCCAAGTAACCGTTACACGAGATGGAGCCCTGCTTTCCTGGGGATGGCTGAACACCTGCCTGCCGATGGGAAGTAGTGAAAGAATTCCTTGTTTTGCTTTGCTTGCATGCACAGCTTTTGCTTTACCTATTAAACTGTCTTTATTATCTCAACCCACAAGTTTTTGCATTTACTCTTCTGATTCTCTTCCCCATCCCACCAGGGACGGGGGAGTGAGCAAGCGGCTGTGTGGTGCTTAGTTGCCTACTGGGGTTAAACCAAGACAACAGGTGTCGTGCAACTAAGCACCACACAGTTCCTTGCTCACTCCTGCTGCAGTGGGATGTGGGGGAGAATCAGAAGGGTAACAGTGACAAAACTCATGAGTTGCCATAACCCTGAACGTGTTCCCCTGCCTCTTCCTTCTTCTTCCTTCAGCTTTTATTCCTGAGCATGACATCATACAGTGTGGAATATCCCTTTGGTCAGTTGGGGTCAGCTGTCCCGGCTGTGTCCCTTCCCAGCTTCTTGTGCACCCCCAGCCTACTCGCTGGTGGGGTGGGGTGAGAAGCAGAAAAGGCCTTGACTCTGTGTAAGCACTGCTGAGCAATAATGAAAATATCCTTACGTTATCAACACTGTTTCCAGCACAAATACAAAACGTACCCCATTACTAGCTACTATGAAGAAAAAGTAACTCTATCCCAGCCAAAACCAATACATGTGGCAAGAATTGCAGGAAATCATAATATTTTATATTAACTGACATAGTTGGAAATAAATTGAAAAAAAAAAAAAGCTTAGTATTGGTGCACAAGCCCATCTTCAGGTGTGCATAGGCAAAAGTGGTCTGTAAAGGGATGTCTCACGTAGTTCTGTATTGAGGATTTAACACAGGAAAGGATATTATTAAGGGGTGGAGTAAGGGTGGTGTTTTGTATGGCTATACAATGTGTTAACATAACACTTGCACTAACAAACTAGGGAGAAAGTGGATAACAGACATGTCTGTTGCGGTGACATAACCAGAAAATGCAACATTAGTGTTTTGCAAAAAAAAAAATAATAAAAAAAAAATAATGATAATGAGATGAAATGCAATGCAAAATAAGAATACAATCTCATATGGTCAAATATACATTGTCTCTAAATTAACCTGATAGTAAGAAGAATTATTTGATTAGAGGGAGTTGATTAGAGGAGTTACTTGCTCTGGAACCAAAATTAGCTTCAATAATAACTTCAGTACAGAGAGGAGACTTCTAGCAACTTTTGCTGATGGCATAGTACTGGAAGATTTCATAAGTATGGGAGACAGCTGGGTGTTTCTTTGCCCAATACACTCACTTCCAAGTCACCCTGAATACAAGAGTAACAGCAACCATACTCTGTAGTATGCTCCTACAAAGTGATGCACAGTGGAATTAATTAGAAAAATTTCTGTTAGCTGTACCAGCTGAAAAAAACTGGATGTTTCTTTGAATCACACTCACAGAATGCAGTCATGAGAAATGTAAATGAAATTTTAGGACATATCAAATGAAGTGTCAGGATAATACTAGAAAGTGTTTGTGCGATGGTAGAAAGAGTTGATGAGGTATATCCCAAATTTGAAATACTGACCATTAGTGAACGTTATTTCACACTAGAGTCTAAAGGTGATGAGACGAGCCTGCTCATGGAAGCAGAACACTGTCAAACAAGCAGAAGCTAAGTGATTAAGACAACTTCTGCTGGAATTATCCTTTTCAAGTCACCTAGCCAACACTACAACAATCAGATTAGCTGTGAAAGCAATATGACAAGGCATCATTCATGCTCTCCCCAAGTGCCTCATGCATTCACCCCATCCTGTGGGCTGTAATCTCTGCCAAGACCAAATCTTGCAGGATCGTCTGCCACGGTCTATTTACTCACAGAAATGCAGAGGTTATGGCCAAAGCACATAAGAGTGAACAAGAGTCACTCAAAATAACATTTCTCTGTTGCACCATAACTACGCTTAAAATTGAGTTTGCTTGTTTTCAGCTTCTAGGCAGAGACAACAAAAGTGAAGAATCAGGATCCAAATGTTGAAGTTTACACATTTGTGTTCTTCCTGTCTGTCAGTGTTATCAAAGGACATCTTTCTTATTAGTTCACATAGTCATATCTGATGCTCTCTGAAGACTTACCATCTTCCTTAAGAAACACCTGATACTGTTTAAACTGACTAACAGGGTCTGTTTTGATTTCTCACAAGTTCTGACATGCATGTAAGAGGGTGGATTTCACAAGCAGACCAGAGAAGGCTGACACAGGAATTGCTAAAGGAAAAGACCTACATCTCACATATCATTGAAAATCACAGTGCAAGCCTTCCTAATACGTTTTATATTTCATGGATTACATGGATTGCTCCCCTTTTCGGAAGCCTGAGCTGAATAGCAAATACTCAAATGTTCTTCTGCTCTGAAAAAAACCTTTCCTCAGCTCCTTCTGATCTACATTTGTTCCTGCATATACAAATTTAAAGTCATAATGGCTTCTTTCATTTCTGCACTGAATACCTTTTTACTTATATTAGTATGATAGAGTCCATTTATTTCTGGGAGAGAGAGCACAAATGTAGTGGGTCTGGCCGATTGTCAACAGAACTGCTCACAGGGATTCCACGGTGGAGACAATTCTGTCCCCAGTTACCTCTGTGCACCCCATTAAATGAAGAAAGGGTGAAGGCAATTAAATCACCCATGTATAACTGAGAAGTCTATATGATCTGTTGTCAGAAACAATATATGTGCAAGAAATTGTATAGCTTGCTGTTTCAGCAAGAAATACACTTCAAGCAAACTCAAATTGGAGTTGTTTAGGAAAAAAGATTCTGGGATTATTATCTTTATAGATTCATTAGAGAAGGATTATATTTGAGCATGGATGGAAAGGACAGCTTTGGAAAAACCAAGGCAGTACATTTTTATCTACCCCAACACGCTAAGCACTAGCAGCCAATGCACTCAGCTGTTTAAAGCATTACAAGATGAACACTAAATGTTATCTGTATCTCCTTCAGTGTGCTTTTTGATGGGGAATGTGACACACATATTATTCTGTACCTACTGTTTTCACTTCCTGAGTGATTTTCCTTTCATTCTGTTATTTGTGCGAGGGAGTGAAGTGGAGTAAGCTTGGGGGGAAAAAAGGCTAAGCAAACCAGCTACTCACAGAAGTCTCAAAAATGAGCTCTAAAGTAGACCTTGAATTCCCAGAGGACTGGCTCTGACATCTTCACTAGCCTCAGTGCAAAGCTGTTCAGAAAACAGTAAGATGTTCAGAAAATTCACAAGGTGTACCAGCCTGCTAGAGCACATCTGGGAATGAGCACTGCCCCAGTGAAGTCAGAGATACCTCAATCTGCTAGTAGACTTGTATTTAGACTACAGAGACTTCCTAAGTTACCAAGTATCTTTTTGTTAAAATGTGTGCTTTACGTACCATGATAATAACATTCTAATCCCTGAATCCCACCTCTGCTGGGCTTATTAAATTCAATACAAATAATTATACCTTGAGGCTCTGTGCTTCTGTGGTGTCAAAGGTGCTTAATGATTTTATAGTGGAAAGGATTTCATGTGGATTAAGGTCGGTGCAATCGTCTCTTCACTGTGGAAGTTCTACAGGAGTTTCAGATCCCGTTGTAGCTTCCAGAAAAGTATGAGCTTTGAAGATCCAGTTGCTCACGAGAGGTGGGGCTGAGCACAGCTCAGTTATTGCCCAGAGTGTGGGGAATACCCACCTTCCTCTGCAAGGAGCTCTGAGAAGGCATGAAAGCAAAAATTAAAGCATCCTCGCAATCCATCCCCATTAATAGGAAGTACACATTTCTTAATGCAACCTTGTCTCTTAGAGCCCTCTTTCTAGGCCCAGCTAATGATGATTGGGACCCACTGTATTGATCCAGCTGGGCTTACTGTAGCTACATACAAATAACCTATCTTTTATTTTCTTCCCTTCAGCTCTTCCCCCACACACTTAGAGCTTCTCAAGCAAAACCAATATGTGCAAGGTCACTTCTTTCCTTCATATTTTCCCTGCATGACTGGGAATAGCAAAATCTATGTGCTACTTTCCCTGGCCAGTATTTTCAACAGGCTCAGACTTACACCTTTCAATGGCTCAGGTCATTCACTGTTGTCACTGTGTGTCAGCAGTTGTCTCATTTATGATTTACAAGCTCTGCCCTCACATATGCTCTGCTATTTATATATAGTAAGAGGGTGTGCATATGCATAATGTGTGTGTGTGAACATATACAGTGGGTGTATATAAATGTAAACATACATACATGTAAGTGGGTGTATGTACACACACATAATATATAAAGTTTCAGATCCACATTGAAGGCAGCATTTTCTCAAGAGAGCATTGCAGCAGAGAGGGGTGAGGAAGGAAGACTTCCTTCTCACAACATTAACGGGACAGCCAGGACTGTGACTGACTGCAACGCATGACATGAACAGTCCCAGCTTTCTCTTTCTGTGAGGGGCAAGTACTGGAAGAATCATTATAGCTTGTTGCAGGACACAGTATTTACAAGATACCTAATTTTTATGGCACTGGTCAGCACCAATCTGGTCAGTGACATTCAAGGGTGGCATTATCCAAGCCAATATACTTCTTATTTCATTGGCAAATGCAAATCAACTTGAGTTTTTTTCTTCCCTTTACCTCCCAGCTGAGGTGCTGGCTTGCAATGCGTATACACAAACAAGCATAATCAAGCATGCAGGTTGCTCAGTGTTGCCACACATAAAGGACTCAAGAAAGAAAAATGCTGTTCAGGCTGTCCAGCTCTGCAATGGAGTTTGCTTCCCATTTAGGGGCAGGCTGATCCTCTGAGGACTCTTCTTTCTAATGTGAAATTATTTCACATTTCAAAGCCTCAAAAAAGAGCTGGGAAGCAGAATCCTTGTTTTCAAGTCAGATAGATACACGAATAAGCTGTGACTCAGAAGAGTTTCAAAAAGTGGGGTTTTTTTCTGTAAGACAGCATATAACTCACATTCAGAACTGACAATTTTTGTGTAATGATAAAAAAAAGCTAAATTTCCAGCACCCTGAAACTTCTCAAGAACAGGTAGTGATATAAATAAATAATAAATATAAATAAACAAATATAAAGGTTTGTCACTAGGAATTGTTGGGGAAAAGATGGGTAGTTTTGACCTGACACATCTGTAATCTTGATTCAGAACTTCATTTAAGTGCTATTAAATTAAAAGCCATATTGGGAAGCAAGTTGGAAAAGTATTATCCACAAACTCTGTCTGAAAAAACCTAGCCTTTCATTGTCAAGAAATCTACCTAAATACCATGTTTTTACATCACATAACTTGATACTTTTATTGACTAGAGAGCTGTTGTGTTGGGGAAAACATGCTGTTTTATTGATTTCCAACGGCATTTCTCCATAACTAAAATCACAGCGTGGCTGTGTTTCATTCAATACAATGAGGTTTAAAAATTCATCTGTTTGGCAGAATTGAATACTAAACTACTTGAATAATTTTTCTTATTGCATTAGCTGATGTTAGCAGTATTTTTTGGACAGGTTTCATCTTCACATGTAAACAATATTAAAAAAAATTAACTGCAAATAAAATCCAAACTTGTGTCTACCTATCAACATAACAGCTGAATCGCCATCTTAGCTCTTCCATCATAATTTCAGAAATTCATAGCATAGTGTCTGAGTAGTTCTATTTTTTTGCTTTATGAGAAAGTAAATATCCCTCCCACTCACAGATGCCAGGCAGTGCCGAGGGTTAGGAGGTACACAAGTCACTCACTAATCACAGTCAAGGTATTTGCTTTAGAAAAGAAACACGTGAATGAAATGTAGCAGCGTCTGATGCAAAGGAGATCAAATTATATTTGATGTGACCTTGTATTCTGTGACCCTATTCATTTTTAAGCATGATCAGCTGCACTTCCCCTGTGCAGACCTATTTCAAAATTAGTGAATTTCTTGCACAAAACTCATAAGAAAGAACTTTTCCTAATTCCTTAATTCTTTAAAATTAGTTTTTACTCAGACAGCCATAGAACTTTTTATTCTTATTTGTGTTTAAAAATTAGTTTAATCTAATCTGAAGCTACAACATTACTTTGTGTTAGAACTATTATACAATCATTGACTGGAGGAAAAATTTTAGGCTTCCACCTTCTGTTAATTGTGTTCTATAGCTTAACTTTCTTAAGTTTCCATTAAAACTCCCTGGATTTATATTTTTTCCTTTAAAAGACAATGTCATTATAACTTTGCCGTAACATTATTTTTCTTTAAATTAGTGACATGTTACTTTACTCCAATTTAAGATGGTTTTAATATATGGGACACACATTAAAAAGAGGCAGTCTGGAAAGGAAGGGAAATTATGAAATGCCAAGATAGACTGGGTACAGTGCAATAAATAATACCTGATTTAATTTATAAAGGAAGTAAATGATAAGAAGAGAAAAAAAAACTTCTTTGAATGTTTGCCTTTTTATCCTAAAAATGACAAACAAAACATTTCAGGTTCTGTAAAGTTGGTCCCTAAAAGTCCCTGCTGTTTTTCCAAAAAGTAAAGAGAATTTATAGGGTTCAAGTGTAGCCTATATTTCAATTTCAAATGTAGTCCTTTGTATGTGACTGATGTTTACTGATATGAGTAAAGATGACGTTCTCTAACCCAGTGCTGACTAGAGTACAAAGAGACATGTTAGAACACTCTGCAAGTCGCAAGTGTTATGAAATATTCATCAGACACTTCAAGAGTTTTTTTATTTTTTCCACATGAAAGTGCTTTGCTTGTTGTAGCTGATCTTCTCCAGAACTAGCAAAAATGTATTTGCTAAGACGAACTTTTCCTTCTCTAATGTTACTTATTGAAACTAACAAAATAATGTGCAGTGTGTTAATTGTTAATTCATGATATTTAATAGTGTCAAAATTTTTGCACGCAGATATATTCTTGCATGATTAAGACACAGTACATTAGGCACCAGATGTCTGATAGAATCATATCTTATTACTAATTAATATTAGACAGGATAAGAATCATTAAACAGACCCAAAATCCCATCTTTTTCATGCATACCTAACTGTAAAATGTATACGTCAAATCTTTGTGAACCAGCAGCTCAGCTGGCAGATAAAGCTGATAACACTTTGCTTTTCAGGGCTAAAAAACAGACAATGCTTTTTTTTCTTTTTTCTCCAGAACATCAGCTTTTACATCAGAGAGGTTGAATGTAATTACTATTTGCTATTATTTTACTGAAAATTCTGGCAAACCAATGCAGCTGTATGAGCCATGAGATACATATGCAACTGTTTAAAACCACTGTTTTTCTTCCTTCCAAAGATTTCTGTAAATAAGTTCCTTAGTAAAAAAAAAAACATGTGGAATTAAAACTGGCTAAAAATCAGTTTCTGTTCTGAGTTTAAGAGCTGAAGAACACATAGGAATAGTTAGAGGTGATAATGTAATCTACAGAACTTACAGACATTCACTGATCTTCATATTTGTACAGAATGTGTTTAAATTTGGGAGCACAGTCAGCAGTGGGATTTTTCCAAGTGAGATATAGCTATAAATCAAAATACCTACATGCCTTGTGTTTATATAGAGATTTACAGAAGGTATTTTACATGAGCTTAAATAACATCTTGCCAAAACGTAATGAACTGAGTTCAATTTTTATTTGCTGAGAATACAGGCGGTTTCAAGATTTTGCTTTTGATATTTCTTATCCTATAACATCCAAACCAATAAACTCACATAGGTTCCTAGGAAAGTTTGTTGTCCACAGTAAATCTTTTGATGGATTGTGGCTAAGCTTTGAGAGTTGGATGCTGACTGCAGCATCAAACCCTGGAGAAACAGAAGCATCTTATTACCCTGTTGCTGGAGCAGATCATCTTTGCTAATCTGGAGGTGAGTAAAGTTTGTGGTTCACACCATGGACAACCCCACACATCGCTGGACATATTTGCACAAGAAACTAGAAATAAGAACTCTATTTCATCTCCCATATTATTTTCAAAATGCCAATCATCAGTCCAAATGGACAGCAGATCCCCTATACCTCTCTTTCTGGCTAGGGCATTAGTTGTCCTGAATTTAATAAAAGAATAACATTGAGACATCTAAAGATATTATGAGGTTTACATGAGAATATATAAGTCAAAATCACTACCTTGGACTTTCCTAAGAAGTAAAATTAATCCCGGATTAAAAACAAAATTAAGTTAACAGTAATAGCTAGAGAAAAAGAAAATATACATGAAAATAAGTTCTCCAAATCCTGATCAAATATTTAAGCATTTGTTGCCTGGGCTGATTTAACTTCAGTGTATAATTACTGACCTGTGAAACATACTAAGAAAACGGCCTGAAGTCACAAAGAGAAAATTTTAAGCTTCTAAGGAATAATTTGTTTTTGAGAACACTGCACTAATACACCATATCAGGAGCTGAAAATCTACTCTTTTTAGAATAGTCATTGATGACCAGGATATTCAGTCAGATATAGTCTTGTCAGCTATACTACCAATGAAAACAATAACAAAACTTCAGAATTTTAAAAATCTTATATTTTTTTCCTTTTTTGCATCTCACCTAACTACCACAGTCCTTGAGTCCTAAAAAAGTCACTAAAAAGCAAAAACAATGCAGCCCATAATGATATGCTCATTATGAAAAACAAGTTAAAGTTGTTGCCTTCCATTACAATGAGAATGACAGAAATATTTCTCCTTTTACATAAACTTTTCTAAATAAATTATATTATTGCATGTTTTTCTTCTTAGTAGCTGCCTCTTGTCTTTTTAAGACGTGTATTATGACTTCATTTGGCAATAGGCATGCAAAAACTTTTTGACCATCTGAATTAAATGTTGCTTGAAAAAGTAACATTTGCAAAAGGGAAGATGAAAAAGGAAAAGCTGATTCCATCAATAATATTGAAGAAAAATGCATCCAAAAGTCTGATTACTGACAAAAACTATTCAGAATCATATCCAAACTTGAATGTCTTTAGTACACAAAATAGACTGGATTTTGTGTCAAGATTTACTAAATGAATATTCTTTTCAAAATTAGTAATTTGCCTATCTCCAAAGTCATCATACTTGTTATAAATTCAGCTACCATTATTCTAAATAAAGTACCCTCTTTCTCACATTATTATTTAAAATACAATAGCCTCCACACACAAAAGTATTAATCTCATTAGGAAAAACATTTCTCTGTCTTTCAGATTTGCTTCCTTTTCTATTTAAGGTTTTCAGGAGATGCAGCTAGAATCTGATCATGTGAACACCAGTAATATGCTGACAATGTAATAAGTGAAAGTGATGTTTAGGAAATTATACGATGAAAAGATCTAGGGTTTCATACTTTTTCAGAGAGTTCACTTACATGAGACTTGCCTATGTAGAGAGAAGAATCTAGCTGTGGCAAGCACACAGTATTCCAAAAAAGTTCAGCTGCATGCAAACAAATTCTTCATTCTCTTTCCAATGACTATGTGAAAAGCATTGTGTATGTGTTTGAATGTTTCCACAAACTGATATGTATGGAAAGGAGAATATTTTTTTCATGTCATTTTGCAAGAACTGTCTTTGTTATGCCTGTATTTCCCCTCTCCTTTTCTCATACTTTCTTATTCAAGTTTGGGTTTTGCATGGAACAATCATAGCAACTCTTCCTGTTTGTTCACATTGCATTTTCTGATCGCCTTATTTACTGTCATATGGCTTTTGGAGTCCTCTTCTTTCCCATGTCCACATAGTTGGATTTTTAGCATGAGTGAGAGGCAACTGAGTATAAATAACAATGTCTACCAAGTTTGTGAAATATTTTTTCTGTACTGAAGCATAGCTACTTGTGAACTAAGATGAAGCATTTTCTTATTAAGTCTACTTAAAGAACAGAAAATTAAGATGACATTTTTGGTCAGAATCTGGCTGAGTTCATATTACTGACCACTCACCAAAAGGATATCAGGAGTAATTTGTATTCTGAAGCACAGACAGACACTCTCTTATATTCTCAGTGTTTTTTTCCGAGTTACATTTCTGTTATCCATTGCCCTTTTCAACAGCTGGAATATACAGTATAGCTGTCCTGGGCCTGTTTCCCAGTTTTCGTACATAGCTTAAATTCACAGTTACCCAGCACCACATGAAGTGGGTGAAGCTCTTCTTTTGTAATTCAGCTTTTCAAAAGACTTATGACCAACATGAGCAAACTGCCTTTGCAATGCATTTCTAAGTATAATAGTACTTTACTTGACAAATAAAGCACAATGTCAGTACTACTAAATGCAATGTCCATTACTTTCAATTAACTCTTCTTTAGGACTCCCTGGAGATCCCACCCATGTTCAGTCACGACTTTATTCTGTATGACTCTGCATGCAGAGAGCCCTCCTTCATTTTAAGCTATTGTGCCTCAGTCCCTATTCTTTTATAACCTTTCCTTTTTCTGCCAATCTCAGCAAATGGCAGACAGACTACAATACCAAGGCAGTACCCTTTTGGCTATCCAATTCTCCCTATGGGTCAGGTTCTGACACTCAAACTCTCACAAATTAGTTTGGTCAATCAAGCTCTCATATGCAGAATTTTTCCCCATAGCTTTTATAAACACAGTCTTCTTAGTACTCTTCTGCAGTTCATTGCCCAGGTTCTGCTAACATTTCATCGTTATTTTTCTGTGTCCTTTTCTGTACCATTGGCAAATTTTACCCAGTCAGATCTATTCAAAGTTTTCCTGCAAAGATCATTCTCTAAAACCACCTCTGTGACCATATCCCTCACACTGAATCCCTCTCTATTGCCTTTTATGTCAACCATAAACTGCTTATCTTTACTTTTAAGATATTTCCATTACTCCCAACATATTCCTCTTCTATCGTCTTCACTAACGAGGTGTTCCATCCAACCTGCACATCCCACTTGCTTGTAATGAACAATAACAAATCACCAGGACCAGACGATATTCACCCAAGAGCTTTAAAGGAACTCAAGGATGAAATAGCCAAGCTACTAACTGCAACATGTAACCTCTCATTTAAAACCCTGTCAGTGTCATAGGAATAGATGGTGGCCAGCAAAATAAAAAATTTTGAGAGAAGTCATAGGGAAGATCTTGGGAATTACATACCAGGAAGCCTGATGTGCGTATTAGACAGACCAATAACAATTATTCTAAATAATTACAAGCTACATGACTAAATATGATGTCTAGAAGAAGCATCAATGTGGCTTCTGCACAGGGAAATAATGTCTCACTAATCTATTACAATTTCTTAAGAGGCACCGAACACAGGGACAAGATAGATCAGCTGGTATTCAAAAGACTGTCGTGGTTTAACCCCAGCCAGCAACTAAGCACCACACAGCCGCTCGCTCACTCCCCCCCGGTGGGATGGGGGAGAGAATCAGAAGAGTAAAAGTGAGAAAACTCATGGGTTGAGATAAAGACAGTTTAATAGGTAAAGCAAAAGCCGCGCGCACAAGCAAAGCAAAGCAAGGAATTCATTCACTACTTCCCAGCGGCAGGCAGGTGTTCAGCCATCCCCAGGAAAGCAGGGCTCCATCACGCGTAACGGTTACTTGGGAAGACAAACGCCATCACTCCGAACGTCCCCCCCTTCCTTCTTCTTCCCCCAGCTTATATACTGAGCATGATGTCATATGGTATGGAATAGCCCTTGGGCCAGTCTGGGTCAGCTGTCCTAGCTATGCTCCCTCCCAGCTTCTTATGCACCTGGCAGAGCACAAGAAGCTAAAAAGTCCTTGACTAGTGTAAACTCTACTCAGCAAGAACCAAAACATCAGTGTCTTATCAACATTATTCTCATCCTAAATTCAAAACACAGCACTCTACCAGCTACTAAGAAGAAAATTAACTCTATCCCAGCTGAAACCAGGACAGTATCCACCCCTTATTCCATACCATTTACGTCATGCTCAGGTCCCACATTATCCAATACATCCTCATTAACCACCACCCCACTTATTCTATGGACCACTCCTGTAAAATGTCTGTAAAATGTCCATAAACATCCACAAATGTCCACATAATGTCCATTGGGTTCATTTAGTCCGTGACTGGGCTCCATCGGTGATGGTGATCACTCAGGACAGGAGAGGTGGTGTGTTGCGTGGAGTTATTGGGCACCAAAGCCAGCTCAGGTCGGGTTACTGCTGCACTTGCACTGCTTCTTGTAAGGCTTCTCCTCCATTTGTTCAGGTGGTTCCTGCTATGGTAATTCCTATAACATGCAACTCAAATCCTGGGTTACAACAATTTAAAGGTATTTGAAAGAGGTATGGTAGAACTGGAAAAGCCGTACAGAAAAGTAACAAAGTTACACACAAAGTGATTTTTATATAAGGACGCTTCAGCTATGGAAGAGGACTGCAAAACCTGGAAAGGCCTGATAGGGAATGTGTCTTCCAGTACAGGAATGAGGCACAATAAATTACATTGGTGTGCTCAAAGATAACTCAAGGAGGTACTTCTTCCAGTAGTTAAGCCGTGGAAACATTGTGAAGGTTCAAAATGTGCAGGTGTTCAGGTAGTCATTAAGCAAGTTCAAGAAAGAAAAATCATTCAAGGCATACCCAGATAAGATCTCTCCTGGAAAATTCCTTCCCAGAGTCTGGGAGAGTACTCCTGAGAAGTTAATACTGTGCATTTTCTCTGTTCTTATAGGCATCCTCATTAACAACAAAGACAGGATAGTGGGCTCAGTATGGTCATTCCTGCATTATTAAGTGTTCAGGAAAGTGCTTTTTCCATCATCTAATTCCTCACCCTCAGGACGACTTGCCCATGAACACTGATAAGGCCATCTCAGGGTCTTCCCATGAATCTGCTTTTCCACAAGTCCTACAAAATAACTTGACAGACAAGCAGGCAGTTTATGGGCTGACCTTTGCCAATTATGATGACCTGTTTCTTTGTCTTCTGCTAACTTGTCTGTCTTGTCTTATGCTCAGATTGTGAGCCCTTTTGAGTAGCAGCATTTTCTGATCTGTGCTGTGCAGCACCAAGCAACAAGGGACACCGGTTTCTGACTAGGGATTCTAAAGGTATGAAAATTGTGGTAATTAATGTGATGAAGAATACCAGAAATGGATTTTTAAATGTGTAAAATAGTTTAGTTTGGGATTTGCAGCTGTGTGTGATTTGCAGTTTCAAAATGTGTAGGATTCATTGAACTGGGGGCGAGAAGAAGCTGAGTAGCTTCCTTCATGGTAACCATGTATTAGCATTATAGAAGTTCCTTCAGGAACTTCTATTATGGAAAAGGCACCTAATCTTTCTTCAATCAAAAGAGTTTATGTATCTTAACTCTTTTGCCAGCTTTAGATACACTAAGTATAACCAGGAAGAAACTTGAATACAAAGAACTAAAAATACAATTTTCATTGAATGGTATTCCTGAACCAAAGCTGATATGGTTGCTTTTATATTGCTTGCTCCTTTAAGTCCAAAGTCCTCTAAAAATAAGTGGAGAATGTAGCTTCAGGCAAACTCCAAGCCATTCACACAGACTTTTACTGAAACAGAGAGGCTGCTGTTAGTGTCTCCACTACAAAGCTGTAATTGTTTGCAATGCTGAACTATCATGATTTGGATAGTATTCATACACATTTTGTTGTGTTTATGTGGCACCCTGAAGAGTACCTAATGGAATAAAATAAGCCAAAAAGCCTGGGTCACTTTGTTCAACAAAAATTAGGTTATTAAGGTGAAAGGCTTCTTTAAAAACAACCAAACATTTATTCAGCTTCCAATTACTCATCTCAGAACTTGGTATATGCATAAGAATAGCAGAGAAAAATGCTGCTCTAGATGTTACTTCTTTCAGAGTCTATTAAAACTCTAATAGCCTACTTCCATTATACATTTTCCTGTATATTTCAATCAACGTGTCACTTAGCTGCTGCTCCTGAAGTGCACTTAATATTTTCATTAAAATCAGTAAAGCCAAGAAATGACAAGGGTGCAGGTGGATGCAAGCAATTAAACTTCTCCTATATGTATTGTTAACTAGCAGTTGGAAAAAGAAGCTTCATTCAACACCTGTCCCTCTCCTTTTGAATGGCAGCTAACAGAAATCCACTTAGCCAGCTTTTGTCTGCTTATTTTGCTGACAGATGATGTGAAGAAGTAGGCAGTTATAGGGCCAGTAATTCAGAATTAATTTTCCCTTCAAAAGAGTGATGTGGACAACTGAGTGCAGTAATGGCACCTGCTCAGAATTCAGGGGGTAAACAAGATAATTTGAGATGATGGGACGGAAATAAAAGCTCTTTAAAGGGTTTCTCCTCACATGGCTCTCAAAGGCACACTCACTAGCACTTTTTATCTGCCTCAAATGAAAGTCAGAAGAGTTAATCATTGAAGTATTAGCCTGATGTACTTTTGTGTGTGGTAGGATTGAAAAGGAAGCAAATAAAATAAGAGATTGAGGATTGTGCCCCACCCCAATATTAAAAACACACAATAGTGAAAGACAACACCTAAGCCACATAGTGATTGTTTATCAATCATATTTTCAGAACATGCTGCAAATTAAAGGAAGCTGCTGGCTGCACATGGGCTACATATTTGCAGTAAAAGGAAGTCATCATATCTTCAATCATCCAGTAACTTTTTTTTATCCCATCACCTGTGAAGCACTAACCAGAGTGAATCTCATTACTAGAAGAAAAATGCAGTGTGGAAAGCACCATTGCCTATAGAGGAGCCAAATATCGTGATTCATTCTCTAAGTGTGCACAGGTTTATGTGGAAACTTGAAGCTGCAAGTCTGCACCCACTACTCCAGATATGCTGTTAAGGTTGCCTACACACACCCACGCACAAAGAACCAAGACAGGATCTAAAAACTTCTTAGCAAATTGAACATAAGGGTAGATTTGCCTGGGTATTTCCTCTCTCTGTACTATAAGTATATATACAGGCATGAACATTTCAAAAGGACTGTCAAAAAGAAAGAGAACCTTCTTAGAAACTTCTGCTACCATAAAGGGAACCAAACTTGAGCTCTTTCTTTTCAGAGACCTTCAGAGTAGTGTATACAGCTTTCTGTTACTTAAGACACATGAACTTGGGGTTGGATATCCCTGTTGATCTCTGGCTCTCTAATTCCTGAATGTGGTTCTAGAGGGAATTAGTGGGACTATTCATGGGACAGCTGTCAGACCAGGCTGTATTTGGAGTCTGATGCCTCATAACCTTTCTTTCATCTCTCTCTGTCATTCAATCTTACTTTATCACCCAATCTCATTATTACTAGCTGACTGTTTACTCTGCACTCTAAAAGCTACAGCTTACAAAATATATGGGGGTATTTAGTACCTAAGTAATATTTGCTGTGACTGCACTCTATAAGACGCCAAGAAAGTGAGCAGACTAATCTTCAGTACGCTCCATGATTCTGTCTTGTTTATCTTATTTATAAGGGATTTCTGGGACTCAGACTCTTGTACTAAAATGTTAAAGAGCAGCCCAGGCTCAGGCTCCTCACAAAACCCAGCTGCTTTTGTGTCTGTCATGCACAGTCAGGCCTTTCCAGGGAAGACTACCTGCTCTTCAGGTTTAGAGCAAAGTATAGTGTTGGCAAGTTGCCAGGGCTGGAATGTTTGCACATGTGGGGACCAGGTGATACTCATGTCCCGGATTCTCTCTATCACACCTCTCTTCCTGTGCACCCTGAAGCTCAGCTGTGCCTAGAATGGGCAGTCATTAGGCACCAACAGCAGCTCCTCAGGATTGCAACAGGGCTGTACCTCATCATCAGCCAAACTGAGCAGACATTTACTGTAGCTACAACGGTAAGTCCGTACATACACTCCTCTTACATGTTGGACACTGTGTTCATGGACTGTGCTTTATGACAATGCAGCGCTCAGTCTTAGCAGGGTGTCCTTCCCCCAGTTCCATCACCACTGTGCTCCACCCCGACTTACAGTACAGGCTGTGCAAACCACTGCCCTCTCTTCCTGTAAATCAGATCACATCAGACAAGAAATATGTGTTTCTCTTTTCTTTACTTATTCCTCCAGTCATGGTACTCTCTTTTGTTATTTAAGATCTTAAATTAGGACCCAGTCCTCCAAAGATTTGTAGACTGTTTTCTGTAAAGCTTATAAGAAGTTGCCTGGGGAGGTGTGCAAGCATGTCATTTTAAACATGTACAATACAAGCTTGAGAAATGGGCCTGTGTGAACCTCATGAGGTTCAACAAGGACAAATGCAAGGTCCTGCACCTGGGTTGGGACAGTCCCCAGTATCAGTACAGGCTGGGGGATGAAGGGACTGAGAGCAGCCCTGCCAAGAAGGATTTGGGGGTACTGATAGATGAAAAGCTGGACATGAGCTGACAATGTGCTCTCGCAGCCCAGAAAGCTAATCGTATCCTAGGCTGCATCAAAAGAAGCGTGGCCAGCAGGGCGAGGGAGGTGATTCTGCCCCTCTACTTTGCTCTGGTGAGACCCCACCTGGAGTACTGCATCCAGCTCTGGAGTCCTCAGCACAGGAAGGACATGGACCTGTGGGATTGGGTCCAGAGGAGGGCCACAAAAATGATCAGAGGGATGAAACACCTCTCCTATGAGGAAAGGCTGAAAGAGTTGGTGTTGTTCAGCCTGAAGAAGGGAAGGCTGCAGGGACACCTTATTGCAGCCTTTCAATACTTAAAGGGGGCCTAGAAGAAAAATGGGGATAGTCTTTTTAGCAAGGCCTGCTGCAACAGAACAAGAGGTAATGGTGTTAAACTAAACCAGGGTAGATTTAGACTAAACACAATAAAAAAATTTTGCATGATGAGGGTGGTGAAACACTGGAACAGGTTGCCTAGATAGGTGGTAGATGCCCCATCCCTGGAAACATTCAAGGGCAGGCTGGATGGGGCTCTGAGCAACCTGATCTAGTTGAAGATGTCTCTGCCAATTGCCGGGGGGATGGACTAGATGAGCTTTAAAGGTCCCTTCCATTCCAAAGCATTCTATTCTATGATTCTGTGATTCCATGATCTGCATGGGATCAGAGCCTTTGTTTGCAAATCCCTTGTTGTGCAACTCATGCTTTATTTATTTGAGGAAAGCTTCAGTACATTCTGAGATCTGTTAAAATAATAATGCTCTTATAACCAAATTTAACAGTGTCACTAATATCCCCTCCATGTTTTTCTGGAAAATAGGCCTTACACATTGGTTAGTTGAAATATATCATATTAATTTGTTCTAGAGGGCAGCATACTTATCATATCTGATGGCCTAGGCTGTCTCCAGCTACAATGTTCTGTGTAATACACACTCATTCATCATTCATATGGGGTTTATTTCAGATTTACATTGACAAGACTGAGATCAGAATCTGTCCCAGTCTATGTATGAGGGTCAGGTTATACAGAGTTGCTATGGTAATGGCTTATTCCTTTTGAATAGCAGGGTAATTACTTCAGATAAATCGTGTATCTCCTGACATCAAATTAAATCTGTTCCTGTCATGTTCCTCACTGACTTGTTGAACTTAAAAGCAGAAATGCTTATTCTGCAAAATAGACCTACTTTATTAAATCTGATCTTACTGTTGTATCTGGTAATGCTCATCTTGTGGCTATGTACAGTTTTGTTGTTCTACATGTTTGAAGAGAAGTCTATGTGTATAGGTTGCTAGCATGACCCCAAAGTAAATTTGGATCTCATTAGTATCAGAAGTTTATCAGTTATTTGTTTTTAAGGTACTGCTAACATCTAGGTCTGTGAATTGTTTGTTTATCATCATAGCCATGAGGCTATCTTCCCAAAAGTGGTTAAGTGGAGAGAATTGATGCGCACTGAGCTGCAATCTGACATCAGACCTTAATTATATCTTTAGAGACGGAAAGAATGAAAAGTGAAAAGTAATTCAGTTGAACATCTGATCCAGCTATAATCAAAACAAAAATGTATTTTTTCACTTGTGTATGACTATGTAAAAGACTGGCTGTTAAAAAAGAGAGAGCGGTAAAAAAATTTTATGTTTATAAACCTAGGTGGATGCATGAAGTTGTATTTGGATATGCAGGATATTTTCTCATACTCCATCTTTTATGACTTCTAGACAAATCTGGCATTTCTTAACATGCAAATCAGCTGGTCTAAAGTGTTCCTACTTCAGGCTTTCAAGCTTGAGCTGAGGAGTGGCTTCTCCACAAAATTGTTCATACAACAAAATCTAATACAGAGTTTAAAGCAAAACTATAGGCACAACTGTATACTGCCTCCATTTGCTTGCTGCGCATGCAGTGTTTCTTGTTAGTACCTCTTTTCCCCAACTAATCTATTCAGTTCATACACTTGCCCTGCAGCACTGAGCATTTTTTAGTAAATTTACCCCAGTACCCATAGTTCTGTAGCACTGAGTTCCCAACACAGAGACGCCTATCTGTTCTGAGCTTACCCTGAGAACAGGTGTATAATGGTACTTTCAATTTCAAATGAAAAAAATATGAGCTGTGACATAGAACAGACAGTTGATTCTTGTTCTTCTGAAGCCTGTTATGACAAACAATTTTTAATATATTTTTCTACTCCTTTGTTATTTTTAATAGTGCCTGCAGGTTAAGTGACAAAATTTACTCATTTTTATGTTTAATTCTTCTTGTTTTCACTATTCTCTGCTCAAGATTCAGGAGACTGTTATTGTTTGTCTTCATAACAATAGTCTTCATAAAGGTTTTTGCTAATGAAAGATACTTATATTAAAAAGCACTTTTTTTTTTTTTTACTGAAATATTTGTTTTGTACTTCCTTTTCTCCTCAAAAACATTAGTTTTTTAAATTTAAGGGTAAAAAAAAAAAGCTGTCCCTATAAAAAATTTGCTTCGGTGCTGAGCAGCACAGGGAAGCAACTTTCTTCTAGTTTGAATGATGAAATGTTCTATTCTGAATAAGACACCATCCAATGTGGATAATGAATATAATTAGAGTTAATTCTCAGAAGTATGACAAATCATATTAAGCAAAATTAACTTTATGGCTTGCTACTGATACTGGTTGCTAAGTATAGCAATTGTGGAAATCTGATAACTGTCTTACCTCAGAGAGACATTATATATATACATGTATGCCAAAATAGATCAGAACATGCCAGGAAGTGATATACAGCCTAAATATGTTAATCAAAATCATTTATTTCATTATAAGAAAATGCAACTCCAAGACTCTCAGGTGAAAGTTCACTCCACATACGGCCCCAGTCTTGTGATCAAAAAGATGTCCACCTTTCATAAGAGCTCATCCTATTATTTATATTCATAAAGGCTTTTTTAATCAGAGTTATTATTTCAAATGCCCAGGAAATGCCCATCAAATAAACCACTAATCTTCTTTATACTGGTAATACTAATGACTTCTCCTACTGAAGTTTATTCTACATTCAAGTGGTAGAAGACAATATGCACATTTTCCAGTTTGCCAGCAACTCATGACAATGGAATGGTAGGATCATTGTAATTGCCAGCAACATTATTTGTGAACACACACCAAATATCGGAGAAATAAGAAACATCATGTTTGTGCAAATGCATGTCATGTAAATAACAAAGTCAAGGAGTCTACAATTTTCTAAGCACTATAGTAGCAGTTACACTGTCAGCTCGCTGCTTCTACAGTTCTCAGTACCCTACTGAATTTCAAGCACAGCTTGTGAGTTTCCTGAAAATAGGATATTGATTCTATAGCTTATGTGGATGAGCATGGATGTTTTTGCTAGTTGCTCTTCTACACAGCTTCCAATGTACTCATGCAATATTTATTTATTTGTGCAAGAAATTATAGTGTCAGACAACCTGACAAGGGGAAATGACCACAGATAGGTAGTGACTTGGGAGGTTCAGCATCAGGAAGAAAACATTCCACTTGGAGGGCAGCAGAGCACAGGAAGAGTCCACCTGCAGAGGCTAAGGAATCTCAGAGGTTTTCCACATTCAGCTCGACAGCACCATGACTGTCCTGGTCTAGTGTTGGTGACAATCCTGCAAGAGTTTGGGCTGAAGACCGCGTAGGTCTTTTCCCACCAGCATTTCTGTGATTCTGGGAAAATGATATCATGAAGAAAAATACACAATGATTTTAATATTACACTTTATCAGTATTTTCTTTTTTATCTTTAAAATACCTAATCTGAAGGAATAGCTAAAATAAATACTAAAAAAATAAGATAAATGCCTACTTATACCTATAATCCCCATTAATGTGTAGAGGATGAAAAACATTTGCCAGCCTGTAGGACTGAGGGCTGTGAGCAAGCTAAAAGAAAGAAGCCTAAGAAGAAAGTAGCTGAAGCTACAGGAAAACACATTTTTAAAAGGTATAATAAAACATATATAGACTAGAGTTTCTGTTTTATAGGTAAAACTATTGCTCTGTTTGGTTAAAATACTGATCTCCAGTGGGCAATAATACTACTTAATGGGCGCTTTCTCAGCCCAGAAGGCAATTACTTCTTTCCCACTGTAAACCTCAACAAGAGTAATATGTGCATATATATTCCTATTTATAGATCAGAATTAGTTTGCAATAGTACAACAAATCACACAGCTATGGAAAATATAAATATAAACAAACGAATGGATATAAATAACACAGATATACAATATTGCCATTGATATCTTTCCTGAAAGAAGAAAATCACACTACAACATGCTCTTTTCTTCATGCCCAAAACACAAGGAAAATGCAAAAACTACTTCAGTTGTCTGTTCAGACACCCTTCCCTTGCCCTTGTAAAAAAATTGCAGTACACTAGCAACATTACAAAATTATTTTGTCATCCAAAAGCATCTGGAAAAATTGACAGGAGATCTTTTTGAAAGTCTTCTTTAATGTTTTAAAGTGCTTTAGCAGCTGTCTTCTTCATCTTTATTTTTCAGCACTCACATTCCCTCTTATCAGCCTGTTTTCTCATTTACTGAACAAAGCGGGACTGATCATATGGGTACCATTTCAGAAAGGTCTGGGGCATCTGGCTCTAAAAGCCCTGTCCATTGCTCTGTTTTTCTCACCAGGATCAAAGCCGCTCGCTGCTTTAAGTTTTAACATGTCACATGTGTAGGATCAAGAAACTCCTTTATTTTTCATTTCCTGTAAATCTCCCAACAGGATAAATCACACATCCATGTTTGGGGTTGAGAGAGATGCTCAGAGAAAGTGAGATTCATATCAGTTTGTGCACAAAATCTCAACACATCAAGGGGAGATGGAAAAACAAAAAAGCAGACCTGCAATAGGTAATGCTTCATCTATGTGACACGATGAGTTCATCTGTCTTATGATGAGTTCATAACAAAAAAGCAAGGTAGTGCTGAATGTTTATTAGAACACTTCATGAATACCCAGCCTGCCCAAGTGGGTGTGGAAGAAGGTAGGCCTCCAAAACAACCCACCCGCTCTCTAAAAGGTCTAGCAAAGTAGCAGAGATAATAGCTCTTCCAGCCAAATCCCACTTGCAACTTAGCTGCGACGCAACTGTATTTACTGGGAATGGCATTTCTTCTTTGCATTCTCTCACACTTTACACTCTGCATACATTTATACTTCCAATGTTTCACAATAACAGCCAAGCCATCAAAAGTCACTGTGGCACCTCTCTTTAAATCCATGTCATGGGTAGAGTGGATGGTTCCAAATGTACTCCTCAAGTGGTTCGAGAGGTTTCCCTCTCCCACTGCAGAGCTCACAGTCCCTGTGGATTTTCTCAAGTGTCCCAGGACAAATCCTTCCCTACCCTATAGGAATTTAACATGACAGGTAGGACACCTATCGTGCACAATCCTCTGTGTAAAGCCATATCACACTGACCTACCGAGGCTCACCACTCGCCCTGACTGTTCATGACATGAAGGGGATGAACTCAGCCAATTTTAATCTCCAGTGAAGGTACTTTGAGCTTCCCTCAGGATATGGTCCTTGCTTGGTAATGCCAGTGCCTCTTTCCAGACAAAACAGAAGGGTACCAAAATAAAAACTTCTTGTGGCTTTGGTGCTAAATTAGCAAGGTTTTTCTCCCTGTTATGCTGAACTACAAATAAATATATCAAGGTTTCTAGCAAAATGCCTTCCAAGGTTTGCTTAATTCCATTAGACAGTGTGAAACGATGCATTCTAGCTGTACAGAATGGTAAACAGAATGGGAAGTGTTTCTGAGCATGCTGTGGATGGAGTAGGAAAATCAATAGTTTGTGAGGGAAAGCTTCCATCAATATAGATTGTTTGAACTACTTACCATTATGTCAAATTCACTTTAACATCAGCAAACAGACACGCCGTAAGATGAATATTGAGAGAAGCGCTATTTCTACTGTTTGCATTTAAAGGCCTAAAGTTGTATAGATTTTTATAATCAACTAAGTCTTTATAATTCAATAACAAGGCTTTTATTTAACCCTTAACCAGTTGATGGACCAAGTATTCTTTTCCCAATTGAATCAGGCAGAAGCCCAGTAAAATTTTTAGACATAAAGTTTTCTTTGTTTTATTCATTCCCTTATGCATTATTTATAATTTTTAGAACACCCTCCTCTGTGGCAATCATTTTAGTCAAGACACCTGAAAGAACCTGAAAGGAAAGTGTCATCTGAAAACAAATAAACATTCCCCACCTTGAAAAAAAACCACCAAATATGATATCTGGTTGCTAGTTTCCTTGAAGAAAACACAATTTCCTCTTAAAAAGATATATTCAAAATGAGTTTAAAGTTAAACATGCACATGTTGTTGAATAGAGATGGAATTAAGCATCCATTTTAAGTTCTCTGTCACAACAAAGGCTTGAAATAAGCATGTAATTGATTTCACTTTGAAAGACAGGTATCATGGTTTCAAATCAACTGGTCTACCAAAACTAAGACCACATTCTTCAAGTAACATTCACAACTGGCCTGCATTTGCTCAGAACTCAGGAGTCCATTGCATATTATGATTCATACAGGCTTGCATTAAAAAAAAGTGGTTATTATAGTTACTCAACCTGACAACCAAGACTCTAGTTTAGTTTACTGTAGTCATCCAAGACATTGTTTATTACCTACTCTGGGTAGGAAGACAGAAAATATGAGATACAGAAGCATAAACAAAATTGAGATTATTGGAACTTAAAAGAAAAAGGGACAGACCTGCATTTAAAACAATAGATTTACCTACCAGGATATCTTCAAACTTTTCTTAGGTTTCTTTTCTAAGCTTCCTAGTAAGAGCCCAGATTTGCACACACACTGAGGGAAAAGCGGCCCATTACTGCCTTGAGGGGTCTTGGTCCTGCACTGCTAATATTTTAGCCAAAACATCTCAACTGGCTGATAGTCAGATCCAGACAAATCACTGTCTCCAGGTACTTAGGATTTTAGACACCTAACTTGGTGTCTCTTACACTCTTGAAGTAATGTAACTGCCTATTCAAGTAGGATTAACAGCACTTTTCTTGAGCCTTTCTTAGAGCCAGGAAATCTTTAACACCTCCATATGCAAGGCTTTCCTTGCTGGCCTTCTGCTTATAGTGCTCAAAGTTTCATCAAGAGAGCCAGCTTTTGCAGTATACATGGTGATATAGCTAAAAACCTCTTTTCATTAAGTCTTATTAGTGAGTGGATGGTCACTGAATTCATTAGTGTGGAACTCAAAGCTGTCACAGAGCCAGTTTCAATAAACAGGGAAAGGAGGAAAGGAATTTTATATTATAGAATCATAGAATCATAGATTGCTTATGTTGGAAAAGACCTTTAAGATCATTGAGTCCAACCATTAAGGTAGCACTGCCAAATCCACCACTAAACCATGTCCCTAAGCATTATGTCTACAAGTCTTTTAAATACCTCTAGAGATGGGGACTCAACCACTTCCTGGGCAGCCTCTTCCAATACTTGACAACCCTTTCGGTGAAGAAGTTTTTGCTAATACCCAACCTAAACCTGTCCTGGCGCAACTTGAGGATGTTTCCTCTTGTCCTGTCACTTGTCGCTTGGGAGAAGAAAACGACTCCCACTTTGCTACAACCTCCTTTCAGGTAGTTCAGGTAGAGAGCAATAAGGTCTCGCCTCAGCCTCCTCTTCTCCAAACTAAACAACCCCAACTCCCTCAGCTGCTCCTCATATGACTTGTTCTCTAGACTCATTGCCCTTCTTTAGACACGTTCCAGCATCTCAATGTCCTTCTTGAAGTGAGGGGCCCAAAACTGAACACAATATTCAAGATGTGGCCTCACCAGTGCCGAGTACCAGGGGATGATCACTTCCCTAGTCCTGCTGGCCATACTATTCCTGACACAAGCCAGGATGCTCTTGGCCTTCTTGGCCACCTGAGCACACTGCTGGCTCATCTTCAGCCAGGTATCGACCAACACTCCCATGTCCTTTTCCGCTGGGCAGCTTTCCAGCCACTCTTCCCCAAGCCTGTAGCGTTGGATGGGGTTGTTGTGACCCAAGTGCAGGACCCGGCACTGAGCCTTGTTGAACCTCATACAGTTGGCCTCAGCCCATCGATCCAGCCTGTCCAGATCCCACGGTAGAACCTTCCTACCCTCCAGCAGATCAACACTCCCAGCCAACTTGGTGTCACCTGCAAACCTCCTGACGGTGCACTCAATCCCCTCATCCAGATCATTGATAAAGACATTAAAGAGGACTGGACCCAGTACTGAGCCCTGGGGAACACCACTTGTGACTGGCTGCCAACTGGATTTAACTCCATTCACCACAACTCTTTGGACCTGGCCATCCAGCCATTTTTTTTGCCCAGCGCAGAGTGCACCCATCCAAGCCGTGAGCAGCCAGCTTCTCCAGGAGAATACTGTGGGAAACTGTGTCAAAGGCCTTACTGAAGTCCAGGTAGAAAACATCCACTAAGTGGGTCACCTTGTCCTAGAAGGAGATCAGGTTAGTGAAGAAGGACCTGGCTTTCATAAACCCATGCTGACTGGGCCTGGTCATCTGGTTGTCCTGTATGTGGCACGTGAATGCACTCAAGATAATCTGCTCCATAAGCTTCCCCGGCACCGAGGTCAGGCTGACAGGCCTGTAGTTTCCCAGATCCTCCTTCCAGCCCTTCCGGTAGAGGGGCATCACATTTGGTAACTTGCAGTCAACTGGAACTTCCTCAGTTAGCCAGGACTGGTTATAGATGATAAGTGACTTGGTGAGCACCTCTGCCAGCTCCCTCAGCACCCTTGGGTGGATCCCATCTGGCCCCATAGACTTGTGCGTGTCTAAGTGGTGTAGCACATCACTAACCATTTCCCCTTGGATTATCGGGGCTTCATTCTGCTCCCTGTCCCTTTCTTCCAGCTCAGGGGGCTGGGCACCCAGACAACAAGTGGTCTGACTGTTAAAGACTGAGGCATAGAAGGCATTAAGTACCTCAGCCTTTTCCTTGTCCTCTGTCATTGTGTTTCCCCCCACATCCAATAAAGGATGGAGATTCTCCTTAGCCCTCCTTTTGTTGCTAATATACTTGTAGAAACATTTTTTATTGTCTTTTATAGCAGTCGCCAGTTTAAGTTCCAGCTGGGCTTTGGCCCTTCTAATCCTCCCCCTGCATAACCTCACAACATCCTTGTAGTCCTCCTGAGTTACCTGCCCCTTCTCCAAAGGTCATAAACTCTCCTTTTATGCCTGAGTTCCAGCCAAAGCTCTCTGTTCATATCAGGTCAAAGGGTTTGGAGGTGGACGTATTAAGCGCAAAGAATGTGCATTGCTTCTCAAAGTCCTGTCAGAGGTTGTTTACAGACAGAGCTGAGGACATGAATGAGAACCACAGAATAAGAGCACCATTATGTCTAACAAATTATAAACACACTTTAGTGACTGCAATGTTGACATAAGCAATATCTTAGCAAAACAACAAAGGAACAGTAGTTCAGATGGCAATTCATTTGCTTACACTTCCTTGTATTATGAAGCTGATGTGTAGTACACTCACACATGCAAGCTCAACAGAACTCCCTTATAAAGAGACATCTTCAGGCCACCTACAAAGCCAGGATGAGGTTGCCAGTGAATGCTTTTGAACAGCCTCTGCTAGACTTGGACATTATTTTGAGCACTTTTTTTAAACCTGTTTTTAGGAAAGCCAAGGTTTGAATGCTCCAAGATTAAAATAAAAGCAAACAGGCTTTTAAAACTTCTGGATTTTTTTTTTTTCTTTTAAACTGGCTTCCCCCCAAGCTAAGGCAGCTTCTAATAGTCTGCTGGCAAAATGCACAGCACTAGTCATGAAGCATCTGATTTGCTGCAACCTGCTGCAGGTTTTAATAACAGATGTGATTCTCTCAAAAAGAAATCAAACAAACAAACAAACAACAATGAAAAAAACAAAAGAGGTATGGCAATATTTCAGTAACAAATACAATTAGCATTCTATGTATCCCTCAGCTTAGTTTAAGTCTCCATTTTACCACAAAAATCTAGTGATGTTATTGTTTAATTAAAAATTGCAACTTGCCATTTTGCTAATGGAAAGATATCTTAGGTGATGATGTGACAAAAATGATCATTTTCTAACTACTTATATTAAGTATTTTCTTCAGATAGTATATATGGAACATACACATTACTGTGTCATCTGCAAATGTTGCTGCGTGCCTGTTTACCCTGTACCTGAGCACCTTCCAGGAAAGTGTTAAATGCAATAACTTATATTCTCATCCTGGTTTATTTTACTGTGATTGTAATCAATTTTATTAAATAATTTTACGCTGCCATGTGCTTACACTAGTGAAGATTAGTAGGAAGAGGTATACTCTGCACTAGAAAAAAATGTAATGATGGTCATTAATTTCTCTAGAGGCTCAAAACTCAAACGAGACCTCCAGGTTGCTCCAGCTGCAATGAGGTGATGGAGATGGAGAGCTCTGCTGTGTTTGAGAAGCAAAACTGTGGACCACCATCATTGTTCCAGACTTAGCAACAAGGTTTTCTTATTCATCCTAAAGCACAGGTCTTACTGAAACAAGCAATGAATTAATCCAGGAAGAGATCCTTCTTGATGGGATGAGTATGTACATTAAAGCTCTTGCAACTGTTATTCACCTGAGCACATGACTCCTGAGAAGTTCCCTTGATGCTAGCATACAGATGTTGACTAGGACCAGAAAAAAAGAATTTGTGTTTTGTAGACCCATGAAGCTAATAGTGTGATAACAGGAGTTTCCCTTGTTCTGTAACATCACTGTTAGCACACTTGCTCCATAATAAAATTCTGGGCTGTTCAGAGGTTTGTACTATGATGTTGTCAATAGTTGAGCTGAAGCAGCATGGAGAACACTATCATCATTATAACAGACAGCTCTCCAGTCTAGTATAGCATTTTTGCATCAACATTGACATTTATTCCAGAGCAGTCTCCATATCCCTGTATGGGAAATCACATTCAATCTGTCTGTAGTGAATGTGCTACATCTCACTCCTTGTCATTGCCTGCCACCAAATCCTGTACATGAGTGTCCTGGAACCTGACAGTGTTCAGAAGCCAAAGCGTGATATCAGAGTATGTTCACCTCTCTAGCAAGGTTGCTTTTCTTTCCACCGTTCCAAAGGTAAAAGCAGTTTTCTCAGCCATGAACTCAGAAAGAAGTTACTTCCTGCAATACACAGCTGATGTCAGATTTCTGAAATGACTGTGACACACTCCATAAGAGATGTTAGTTTCATTCAACATAACAACAACTGGAAGAAACATATTTTGCCTACAATAGCCTTACTGTATATTTTAAGATCATTTGGTTTACATTAAATTAAGTGAATTACATTAAGAAATGTCAGTGGTGTTGCTGTGTGCTGTTTTCCTTCCCAGTATTCAAGTATGAAGCACCTGAAACTCTGTCCTGTGTGCTTGGTGGGAATCTGCCTGGATGCTGAGTGTGTGGATCCACCAAAGCAGTCTAGATAAGTGACTATACACCAGTAAAAACAGGATCACTGATGCTTGCAAACCCCAGAGCAAATGGTGGGAGTTCAAAGTGTGTGCCTTCAAAAATTCCATGGGTACCAGCGCAACACCAAAAGCTCATTAACATTCACATCATTCACAGCCTCATTATCTCACCCAGATGTTTCTATGACTGTCCCTTTAAAGAATTCCTGTCTAAATTTTATTTACATTTGTTCAGCAATATTGATGCTTAATGAATAAATGCAGTGTGCTGTCAGTACTGGAGACTAATTACATCTATGTATGAGCCTGAGAACCTGATTGAAAAATCTGCAGTAACTAAACTCGGTTTAAATAAACACTTTAGTGTAGTGCTTTAATTACACTTTAGTTTGTAATGTAATTTTTGGCTGTTTAAACTATGATTTAGTCTGAGCTAATTACAAATGATTTTCTACTTGGTAATTAATAATAACAAAATTGTAATTAGACAGCTGCTCTGGATCAGGGTGGCAGTTTGTGTTAGCTGACTCATGATAGACTGGCAGATAGACAAGAGCTGCATTTGGGGACTGGGACATACTGCACCTTTCTGTGCTGCTCTTTCAGTCAGAGGAGCTGTCACGGTTGGGAATACTCCAAAATGCTCCATGTTTTTGAGTACTGAAGTTTGATATTTGCTGTGGAAACTTCCTGTGCTTCTGCCACTTCTGAAGGTGGGTCATTCTGCTTGTGGCTGATAAAGATGGTGCAGGTTCCTTTCTCTTGCTCAACAGAAAAAAAGCCAACTTCAGGTTTTACTGCATGTTACACGACTGCATCACCACAAAGTACCCTAACTCATGGCAAGAATACCAGTAGCATCAGCAGCTTTTTATCCATCACCCACCTGAAAGCTACACACGGTAGCTACACTACAGCAAAGCAAATGAAAGCTAGGGATGATACTTCCATATTTCAGCATCTCAGTAAATGCTCCATGCTCCAGAAGTATTTGGTGACAAAACACCCCCTCTGATATCAGTATCCTTCCTTACTCCAAATACTGCAGACTGGATGAATGGGATCAGTCATGTAGCACTCCAAACAACACTGCTGTACTTCTGTTGGTTTGAAAGCTTCCTCATTATTTATGTTCAGCAGGCCAACATAAACAGCGTCTCTTCAGATTTACAGTCAGATAACCATCTCAACTGTCCTGTAATCACCAGGGATTGATTCCTGGAGCCTAAATAGACGCCTGAAAAAGACCAAGCACATACTGCTACCTCACATCTCCATTTGGGGTTCCAGAGTTGTCAGTTTCTGGCATTGATTCTACTTATTGCTCAGTTCGTGTTGCAGATGTTTTGCATGTTGAAAATGTAGTAACATCTCCCCAATTTTGATCAAAAAAACTTAAAAGGCTTTAACAGGTTGGCTTTGGGATACCTTTTATATCCTCTTACTCAAAGTAAGCTGTAAAGTGTAAATTTGCCCAAAGTTGGAGAAAAATATAAAAACAAGCACTCAGTGGGGGTTCTTTAGAAAGTTATTTCTGCTAACAGCTGAGATGAGCTTTCTCTTAAAACTCATTTGAACAGACCACTAATCACATTTATGACACCTAATGAAAAATAATAATTGAACACTGAATGATACACTGAAAACCACCTTTCAGATGCCTTAGGATCAGAATCTGCTATAAGCTGTGATATTGTCACCAGGCAGACAATGTACAGCTGATGTGAGACTTTGACAGAATTGTTTCTATATATGTTTAAATACACAGTGTTGTACCACTGGAGGATCTTAAATACATACCACTACCACCTCATTACTTACAGTAACCTCATGTCCAAATACATGTGAGTTACTAGCAAATTTGATGCATCTCTAATTGAAAAATCCACTTAAGGATTAACAAATCACCAGGAACATTTGCACTAAAATGTAACTATAAATCAGTCATATAAATAGGAACCTTAATACCACTTCCAGACTATAATTATGTAAGTAGTTTGAACAACATACTGTAGCTGATGTTTTACTTAAAATACTTATTTCAAAGCATGTTGCCTTCTAACAGAGAATAATCATCAATTTTACAATGTCTCCTATGAACCATTTATATGCGAAGAGATGAATGATTTGGTCTAAGCCTAAAATCTAAACCCCCAGACTGTTCTAACTTAGGGCAGGATCATAAAATTGCAAAATAGAATAAAATGACAAGTCTTTGGACAGACACAAAAATTTAGGAAATAGTGCCTGCCTGAACACTGTCTCTTTTTGTGGCCTACAGTGAGCAAGGTAAATCAATCTGAAAATAGATGTGTTTAATTAAAAATCATCTGTGTATCCCTTTTCTGTGTATTTTGGAATACTCCTCTGTTAAAATGGCTCTTGATCTTTTTCTGGTAAGATTCTGTGAAATACTACGTAGGCTCACATTTCAGTCCTTCAGGTTCCTGATATATTTCCTTACGCAAATTTAAACTAAGATTTATAAATACAAGCAACAGCTCTTTCCCTCTTGTCATATTTTTCTATGTTTCCAGTGAAAGTTGATAAATTAAAAAGGGAAGCCTTGGGTTTTTGTTGGCTTCCTAAATTGTTGTTAGCAGCAAAAGTAAGCTTGTCTTAAAAAAATCAATAGTGCAGTTATATACACTCGGTAAGTGGATTTAAAAAAAAAGCCCTATTTTTAAATGAAATACCATTTTTTGTGGGACATTTACGCCCGACTACTACAGCTAAGCTAGCTGGCATCATTCCATAAGCTATTATTGAATGGATCTTTTGTCTGGTCCTCTAGGCAAATATAGCATGAACCCTGGAGATTTTCAGAGAGCACTAAATTTCACACCCACTCACCTTAGCAACAATATTTTACCCCTAATTTTGATGTACTTGGTTTGATTACAACATTAAAGTTTCAATTCTCATACCCATTGTATGATGGAATAGAACAACATGAGCAAGTAGTAAGATACAAAACTATGAATTTTAAAGTTTTCCAAAAGCTATTTTAAACCTTCTCTGTGGTATCTTAATGTATAAGCAGGGCATAAACTTTCATTTCAAAAAAGCCAAAGTGTAATGGAGGCATAAGTTAACCATATAGCTCCTTTGGATATGCTCCTATTTTTAATCAGTTTTTCCAAAGTAAGAAGAAATCCAGACTGAAGTACTCAGAAGAAAAAAGGCCAGTCACAGCATAGGATTACTAAAGCAAAACTACCTAAATTAAGATGTAAAGCTTTTGAGCTTCTTGATGGATTGAGTCTTACAGTAATTTATGGCTGCAAATTCTTTACTAGCTTTTTTGTTTTGTTTTGGGGCCTAGGGGCTCTTTTTGTCAGCTGAGTTTACAGTATCCTGGAAATAACCTTGAAGTCTTTATTTGTCCCCACAGCTTCTGATCTAAGAGCTGAATTCAGCTTCAGTACTTCCTCCTCCGTACTTTGCTCTATTGGTTCTGTGGTTTAATGAGTTGCGTAGTGCTAATATGTAAAATAACTTATGTTACAGGTGACATAGGTGAAAAAAGGAAGACGAGGGAAATTGTGGGCATTGCTCAACAAGGTGGGCACCTGGTTACACCGGACATGGAAAAGGCTGAAGTACTGAAAGCCTTCTTTCCCTCAGTCTTTATTAGCAAGACCAGCCTTCAGGAATCCCAGGTCCTGGAAACCAAGGGGAAAGGCTGGAGCAAGAAAGATGTACCCTTGGTGGAAGAGGATTAGGTCAGGGAATCCTTAAGCAAACTGGACATACATAAGTCCGTGGGCCCTGACAGGATGCACCCACAAGTACTGAGGGAGCTGGCTGATGTCATTGTGAGGCCACTCTTAATAATCTTTGATCAATCGTGGCAACTAAGAGAAGAGCCCAAGAACTGGAGAAAAACAAATGTCACTCCTATGTTTAAGAAGGTCAAGAAGGAGGACCCAGGGAACTGCAGGCAGGTCAGCCTCACCTCAGTCCCTGGGAAGGTAATGGAACATCTGATCCTCGAAACAATTTCCAGGCACATTAAGGATAAAAAAAGTCGTCAAGCATAGTCAGCATGGTTTCACCAGAGAGAAGTCATGCTTGACCAACTTGATAAACATCTACAATGAAATGACTGCCCTGGTAGATGAGGGGAGAGCAGTGGATATTGCCTACCTGGATTTTAGTAAGGCCTTTGACACTGTCTCCCATAAGATCCTCACAGACAATGTGTCGATGTATGAGCTGGATAAGCAGATAGTGAAGCAGTTTGAAAACTGGCTGAATGGCCGGGCTCAGAGGGTGGTGATCAGTGTCATGAAGTCTAATTGGAGGCTAGCAGCTACCAGCGTACCCTAGGGGTCAGCACTGGGTCCAGCCCTGTTTAACATCATCATTAACAATCTGGATGATAGGGCTTAGTATACCCTGAGCAAGTTTGCAGACAACACCAAATTGGGCGGAGTGCGTACTACATCAGAGGGTTGTACTGCCATCCAGAGGGACCGCAAGAGGCTGGAGAAATGGGCTGACAGAAACTTCAAGCAGTTCAACAAGGAGAAGTGCAAAGTCCTGAACCTGGCAGGGCACAACCATATGCTGGGGGCTACCTAGCTGGAAAGCAGCTAGGACACAGGAGTCCTGGTGGACACCAAGTTGACCATGAGCCACCAATGTGCCCTTGTGACAAAGAAGTCTAATGGTGTCCTGCATTAGGAGGTCTTGTCTGCAGGTTGAGGGAGGTGATCCTTCCCGTCCCCTCAGCACTTGTGAGGCCACCACTGGCATACTGTGCCCACTTCTGTACTGTGTCAAACAACTGCCAGAGGAATGTGGTCAGAGAGAGGGTCCAGAGCGGATCCCCACAGCGGCATGACAACTTGCACAGCTTGGCCGCCAATGACACACCCTCTGCTGGCAGAAGGGGGCTTGTGGGCAGCCACAGAGCACAGAGGCACAACGCAGCTCCTGGGCCCTCAAATTCCTCCTCCCAGCAGGCTCTCACACACAGTGCTTCTTGGGACTGAACCCAGCTGAGCGCAGGGGAGCACCTGGCCAGTGCTGCAGTTGCAGCCTACCACTGCATCAGCAGGGCAGTGCTGAGAGCTCAGCTTTTTGCCTGCTGTTGCATCCAGTAAACATCCAGATGCTTTCCAGGAGATGTTTTTTTTCCCAAAAAAGGATCTGGCGTTCCTGGGGGACACCAAGTTGAATACAAGCCAGCAATGTGCCCTTATGGCAAAAAAGAGGCAACAGCAGCCTGGGCTGTACTAGAAGGAGCGTTGCCTGCAGGCCAAGGGAGGTGATCCTTCCCTTCTCAGCACCAGTGAGACCACGCTTTGAATACTGTGCCCAGTTCTGGGCTCCCCAGTACAAGTGAGACATGGACATATTGGAGAGCATCCAGTGATCCACTAAGATAATGAAGAGACTGAAGCATCTCTCCTACGAGGAAAGGCTGAGAGATCTGGGACTGTTCAGCCTGGTGAAGAGAAGGCTCAGTGGGGATCTTATTAATGTGTACAAATACCTGAAGGGAGGGTGTAAAGCGGATGGAGACAGGCTCTTTCCAGTAGTGCCCAGTGGCAGAACAAGAGGCAATGGGTATAAACTGAAAGACAGGAGGCTCTGTCTGAACATCAGGAAAAGCTTTTTCACTGTGAGGGTGACCGAGCACCGGCACAGGTTGCCCAGAGAGGTTGTGGAGCCTCCATCCCTGGAGGTATTCAAAAGCCATCTGGACTTGGTCCTGGGCAACCAGCTCTAGGTGACCCAGTGGGCTGGGCAAGATTACCTCCAGAGGTCCCTTCCAGCCTCAACCATTCTGTCATTCTGTGATGTCATATCTCTCTGATCTTTCTCACATTATGCTCTAAGGAACAAGATCCTTTGACTTGTTTTTATTGCCCTGTTTTTATAGTAAAGCCTGGATTCTCATACAGCACCATTAATTGTGAGTCTTCATACTTTTTATATAAAACAAAGAAATATCAAATACTTTCAGGAGAACATAACAAAATATGAATGCCTCACATAGTTGAGCAACTCATTAATTTCCTGGATATTTATGAAGAAAACACGAATACCAAAGTAGAAACACTCTAGTGTCTTTAGGAAGAGACCCTTTTCTTGTACATTTTTTATATGTTTTATTACAAATTGATCGATCAATCCATAAAGACTTCCCCATATTAAAGATTAAAGGTGATCCATTGATGAAAGTCTCATCTCATGTTCAGGAGTGAAATTTCAATTCAGTTCAGGCGACATTTGTGTATATGCGTGTGCATTTGTGGGTTTCTGTTTGTGTCTGGGTGTCCACATGGGTTTAGATATTGCTTCCCTCTTTCTAAGAATAAAAAAAAATTAAGCCTGATTTTTTCTCATTGATATTATTATAAATCAGTTGTACTACTGTAGTCAGTGGAGTTACACGTCTAACACTAGTGAGAAGGGACTCAAATGTATAAGGTTTTGTGATGATATTTTCTAGGTTACTTCCCTTTGAGGTTACTGGCTGACTCCTGACTTTTTTTTTTCCCTTCCAAAGAGACATAAATTCTTTCAAAATAAAATCTTTTGGAACCATTGGACTCATCACTTCGTTTAACTCAACATTCAAATGGTACAGACAACACTTTGACTTTAGTCAAACGTGCTGCCAGCCAAAAGAACAGAATAGTAAATCAGTGCAAAGGGTCAAGAGAAAAATATTTTTCTTAATCTTAATAGACAAAGTGAAAATGTTTTTAATTAAATCTAAACAAAGCTTCAAATTCTTGTAAGGATCTGAATATTAACTTGATTAGAGAAAAAAGGTTTTGTCTGGACATGAATCTAGTTTCTGTTTCAGTTTAGACTGAGACATTCAGAAGTTAAATGTAGTCAAAAGTGAATGAGAAACAGCTGTTTAAGTGCCTAATATTTTAAAACTTGGAGGAAAGCCCCTAAATTCCTTAGGTCCATTTTAAATATTTTGCTACCATATTAATACACTGACTGCCCTTAAAAAGTCAACATTTGACAAAAGCTGCAAGAAGATCTGAGTGAGACTACAGTAGTTCCCTGTACTGGCTAGAGACATGGTTGAGGCATTGTGTGGAACATTTTAAGAAATATCTTTTGAAAGAAAAAGCATTTCATAAATCTTTGTTTCAGAACATTTGTTTAATCATTTGTTTTTGAAAATCATTTGTTTTTGAAAATCAAAAGACACAGCCAATATTTACAAGGATAAAAGCAAGTAAGATATCAGACCACTTAAAAAAGAACACTAATTTATCAGACACTGCATACTAACTTTTGACTTTGTCATGTATTCTTGATTAAATGGAAGAATATATCTATTGTTTTCCTTATACATTTACTGATTTTTTTTACTTGCTTGTATTCTTAAGTTTACAAATAAAACTTCATCTGAGTGGTATTAGAAGTCAGAGTCTAGCAACACATCAGCCTTAGAAATAGTATTTCCTTATTTTTCACACTGAAATCAGCAATACCAACATATAGTGATCCATTAAGAATTTGATTTCTTCTTTCACTTTTGCAAGTCTAAATTAGTAGTAAATCAACCCAGCTGAAGAGCTGTAAAGCTAAAGCGAATTCAGTCAAAACAGTATCCTAAATATACAATGGTATTTTAATCCAGCAGCTATTAAAGGTAGTTCTGTTTCCTTGCTTGTAGTTTTAAGTACCTTCCAAAACTGCTGAAGCTGGTACTATGTCTACACCATCTAATGCTTCCCAAAGGTTTTGAACATTTACCACATTTTTTTCTAGTCACAAATGATATGGAACAAATTAAAGAAGAACGCATCTCTTTGAAGTCAGATGTTAAGGTACAGAATTACCTGGATCATTTAAACAGAATATTGCACCCTAAATCATCCAGAGTAAGGTGGCTGACCCAGAGCATTTGTCACTGGCCATGGAACAGATGTTATAAATGCTATGGGATAGCATCAAATATCTTAAGCAATCATTGTCACAGAAAATTCTCATTAAAAAAGACTAAAAATGGCATCATTAATTCATGACTCCTCATTTAGGATCCAGTTCATCATGGGTCTTCAATACTTGCATACTTCAAGTGCGCATACATCTCACTGAAGTCAATAGATGCATTCAAAAGCACAATGTCAGAGCGATACTTTACTCCTTGTTGAACAAAGGCCTTTGGGACAGCTTGTCAGAAGCAGTCCGCAGTGTTGAATCTTGTCTGCTCCTTCTGTGTTTACCAGTGCTTAGGAAAGCAGCCTATTTTTGTGACTGAAACATCTAAACTTCATAATAAAATGGCCAAATTATCAAGTAACTCAGGAGTTTAACAGGCTCAAAACAGGCGTTTAGAGAAAAGTCTCACTATGGCTCTTTTAGAGTGGGAGAAAACTACCGCAGACTTTACAACCAGCCTGGTAATGACCCAAAAACATTAAGTGTATTAAGAGATCCTTGTCTTAGGAAACTACCAGTTATGAGCTATCAGGATTACCAGTCCTTCACTTCATATGACAATGCTGCAACTGCCTGGCACTCATATTTACAATGACAAAGCAGATTTCCTGGAAAGTAGCAATTTGCCATTTTTTAAAAAATATCTGAAGTACTGCCTGTTTTTTAGAAAAATAAAAGGGAATGTATGTGTCTTTGGAGATGCCTCTGGAGTACTGTTGATACTATATAATATAATGTTTCCAAAGGTGATACGCAGGGAAGGAGGAAAAAAAATCAGCCTTCAGGAGAAGAAAGGAGAACTTTTCACAGCAACTGCTGTTTGTGAGTGTTAAGTCCCACTCTGATTGTCAGGCCCGGGGAGGGTTTGTAATGATCCCAAGGGCGAAATTAAGACACAAACGAGGTCATATGCCGCCAGTCAGATGTTTTTAAAAGAGGAAAGTGATAGGAAAGGCACGAAATATTAGGAGGAAATTAAGCAGGCATTCAGAGAGATAAGCAAAGGATAGTCACCACCATGGATCCAGTGGCATCCCATTGGTCCTCAGTCTTCAGCTTTCGGTGGTGGATGGCCACACCCAGGTTTCGTTGTGCCGTCTTTTATCTGGTGTTGGAGAGGGGGTTTGCCCTCTCGATTCCGTTTGGTTACCCAGGGCAACATCACGTACCCAACACATGCACATCTACTGGTGGGGCAAGCGGCCTGACCCAGATATACCAGTTGGTGTCCTATTCTTGGTGGTGCCCAATAAGCCAAAGAATGGCCTGGTGCTTCAGCAAGTTTGCACAGGTTTCCTTGCCAGATGGTGGTACCTGATAAGCCAAAGAGTGGTCTGCCCTCGGGTCTTGTCAGACAAAAGAGTGGTCTACTGTCCGGTCTTATCAGATAAACGCACACAAGCAAGCTTTGAGACAATTGTTCTTAACACTTCAGTCTCCTACAGTGATGGATCACAACAGGCAGACTAATGTTTTGCTTTTTTTAAATTATGTGCAGAAACAATCTGACATGGCATGGTTTGGGAAATACACCTTTTCACAGGTGGCGCAAGGAACTTCACCCACTCCTCATATTCTGACATCATTCTCCTTTGTCTTTGAATATAGGACATATATTACATGCAAGTGTACTGGGTTTGCATGGCAGGGCTTTCGTAGTGGAGGGGTTACAGGGGTGGCTTCTGTGAGAAGATGCCAAAAGCTTCCCCCATCTCCAATAGAGCCAAAGCCATCTGGCTCCAAGATGGACCCACTGCTGGTCAAGGCTGAGCCAATCAGCGACAGTGGTAGCACCTCTGTGATAACACATTTAAGAACGGGGGAAAAAAACTGCTGCACAACAGGAGCCGGAGAGAGAGGAGTGAGAATATGTGAGAGAAACAACTCTGTGGTCACCAAGGTCAGTGAAGAAGGAGGGGGAGGAGGTTCTCCAATTGCCAGAACAGAGATTCCCCTACAGCCCATGGTGAAGACCATGTTGAGGCAGGTTGTCCCCCTTCAGCCCATGGAGGTCCACGGTGGAGCAGATATCCATCTCCAGCCTGTGGAGGACCCCACACCAAAGCAGGTGAATGTGTCCAAAGGATGCTGTGACACTATGGAGAGCCTGCGCTGGAGCAGGCTCCTGGCAGGGCCTGTGACCCCATGGGGGTCCCATGCTGGAGAAGTCTGTTCCTGAAGGACTGCACCCTGTGGAAAGGACCCATGTTGCAGAAGTTCGTGGAGAACTGTCTCCCGTGGGAGGGACCCTACACTGGAGCAAGGGAAGAGAAGTGTGAGGAGGAAGGAGCAGCAGAGACAACGTGTGATGATCTGACCGCAACCCCCATTCCCCATCCCCCTGTGCCACCAGGGGGGAGGAGGTAGAGAAATCAGGAATAAAGTTGAGGCCAGGAAGAAGAAGGTGGTGGAGGGAGGGTATTTTAAGATTTAGTTTTTATTTCTCATTATCCTACTGTGATTTGATTGGCAATAAGTTAATTTCCCCAAGTCAAGTCTGCTTTGCCCATGACGGTAACTGCTGAGTGATCTCCCTGTCCTTATCCCGACCCATGAACCTTTTGTAATATTTTTCTCCCCGTGCCCAGCTGAGGAGGGGGAGTGATAGTCCAGCTTGGTGGGCACCTGGCATTTAGCCAAGGTCAACCCACTATGGCAAGTATTGCTATTGATCTTCTATTTCTATTGGTTCTCTGCATAGACTGCCATGTATTTATAAGTATTCAGGGTCATGGAACAAAATGTAGGCCTGCAAAATCTTGACCACATTTTTTAGATTTCCAAAACTTGCTTTCTCCTTGGAGTAATGCATTTGATTTAGAACCAGCAGGTAGTGGGTATAGCTGTAATTTCTCTGCCACCTTAGTGCACTTCCCACCTCACTCCAGCTGTTCCTTGTGTTCTTTTGTTTCCCATCCTTATGGTAATGAATAGCTTTAGAGCAGACATGGAGCTTTCTTGCATCTCTGGGTCTGCCACAGAAATTATTAGGTAAGGTTTGATAGTTTATTCGAGACAGCAGTCCAGATTAAATGACTGTAATGTCCCTACCCAAAGTTAGAAACTGTGGCTTGTACTAAAAAGCTTGAATGGGAATGCAAGAGAAAGAGAAAAAAAGTTGGGTCAAATTTTAAAGAATAGATGTGGGATATCTTGTTGCAAGCCTTCTCTACTACAAGATACTGTCAAATCTCTGCTGCTGCAGATGATGGCTCTTCTATTAAGGGGCAGTTCAAACAGCGGTATCTACCTTTCTTCCTCTACATTGCAAAGCAAGGTTGCTTTGAAAAAGTCCCTGTTTGTAGCAAAGAGCAACCTGGATCTTTGTGTAGGGAAGACTTTTTCTCTTTCATACTTTGACTATGTCTCAGATATTTCAGAAGTACATGAGAGGGATGGATGATTATCACTTCATTTCTAAGTATTCAGAAAATTATTTAAGTGATACTAGAGTAACAAAAGTCTACCTGTCAGTCAGTGCCCAGGGGCTGAGGAAGAACGACAAGAAAATTACAGGTCCAAACGGAAGAACAGGTAAATGATGCAATAAAATAGAGTTCTATGATATTATTTTAAGTTTCTTGCCTCTCTTCTTGATAATAAATAATAACAAAAACACCTCAATAAATTCACAGCTAAAATTGAATTAGAGCTAATGCATAATTTTCCAGACAAACCCAAAGTTTAGTAAACTCCTTGTCCTTTCAAAGAGTCTACCTCAGATTAGACAGTACTCCTTAGGCTGAGAGGAAGACTTCCACAAGATCACTCCTGACTAGAGCAAGGAAGACAGACAGCACAAGCCCACCAAAGTACAGTGCCAAGTTTTCAAATTTAGTTTGATATACATGGTTTGTGTTTAGTTTAGTACTTTGTTTCAGAGGAAAAATGTTATTCTCAAGCAAATCCCTTTATACAACCAGTGACTGCACTGTTCATTTTTTATATGCATGAAAAAGCTTCCTTTTGGAGGACACTAACACTGAACCTCTGCTCCAGGCATTCACCGAATACACCCAGTCTCCCACAAGGGTCTAGGGCTGTAACTGAACCTTACAGCCTCAAACCATATCTCCGATAGCAATGTTTGGTCCAGCAGACAGGACTAAATATGGTCTGAAGTAAGACCTCCAACCCGTGCAATAGTACAGATGCCAGGGTCTCAGCACGAGCTGCTCCAGTCTCCTGATCAGATAATCACTCAGAAGAGAAAGGAGGTCTCTAAATCCAGCCTCCTGCCCAGACCAGATTCAGCAATGAATTAAGACCAGGCTTTTCAGGGCTTTGCCCTGCTCAAGTCAAGGCTTGAAAACCCCCAAAGACAGAGGCTCCATGGCTTCTCTGGGCAACCTATTCCAATTTTGATCCTTTCTTATCAAGAAGCACGAAATTCCTTCTTCATGTAAACATAACCATGGGAACAGACAAGCATTAGAATGGTTCATGATATGAAAAGTTTTGTATTGCAGGTCCCTTTTTCCACTACTTTTACCCTCCCTGTAAAATAGCAATGGATACTGCTTTTTGCAAGTCAAAGAATGTGTGGGTGTAATTGAGTTTGTGTTTCACCTTCTTTAAGTAAGGTACAGCATTGCAGAAGATTTATACAGACCAATTCTGCTTCTAGTGATGGTTAATTTTCTCTGCACACTTTTGAATAATTCCATTGATAATGCCACTACAAAAATGGTCATTTCTATGAGTGGAAGTTAAAGTCAGGCAAACATTTCTCAAGTATGCTATATGTTTAGTGTCCCTGCCTCAGGCAAAGGAGTGGTCTAAATTTTTTATTGGCTTTCTCCAGTCTTTATTCTGAGTCTGTGATATATCACTTCAACTCAGAATTGTCCTAATCCAGCTATGGTTTCACTTGAATTATAGCATGAAGAATAAAGACGCATCCTATGTTTTGCAGCATGCAATAGTATTTGATAATGTTGAATGTCATGTTTATTTAAAGAGCGAAGTTAATAGCAAAAGGCTTTTGTAACAATCACTTTTCTTCAGAATGTGGAGCAGTCATGTACACCAACACAAGACATACAGCACATCTCTACTATTCAGCTTCTCTTTTAGCTAGCATTTTAGAAGAAAAATAATGAAATGGCCCATCTTGTTAAACACTCATTCTGATTTCTTTCTATGTATGATGGGCTTCCCACAACTGCTACGTAAAGTACCAATTGAAACCAGCCCTGTCATATATACTTCTACAAAATATGAACAGTACTAAATACTTTAAAGTGAATCGATTTCCAGTGAAAGTGTTTTAACCTCCTTTTAGGTCAAGAAATAGCAATTTTCCAAGCTCACTGTAACCTGAGAATTAATCCTGAGAGGCGGGTGTGCACTGCATACTTCATTTGGTCTGTGAAATTTATTGAAAAAACTCTTTCTCAGAACTGTACTTGAATCTTTCTATTATAAATTTTAGGTGTGGTTCGTCTAACTTGTATTCTAAGTTGTATTCAGAATTGATTTCTCTCAGATCAACTAGAGGATTTGCAATTCACAATCTCTTCCTTTGTTAAGAATATAACAACAGAATGAGCAGCAAAACATGACAGAGTATGCTCATACATATAAAACTTGGGTACACTGCTGAAGCAATTTGCAAGTAAAAATACGCACTCTTTGTGCATTCACAAGAGTGGAGTACTTATGAAAATGACATTCTGGCTCTAGTCAATCAAGGGGGTTTTGTGTTGAAATTCTATTTCTAGATGCATTGCATTGAAGATTCAGTACATTGAAGAATAACAGCACAAAAAGCATGGCTCACACTGTTGACCCCATAAACAGCTGGTGGTGCAAGGAGATAAATATTAATTCTTACAGTAGTTTGTCAAGTGACTCTAACCATGTTAGTAGCAGAATGCTTCATTCCACAGATCAATGAAATATTGTTACTATTCCTCTTACATCCTTGTCAGTATGTTTATTATTAATCATAGAAAATGTTTCATTTCCATCATAAAGTAGCCATTTACTCTTCATCCTCAAACCATTTATTCCTAGAGATGAATATCCCCCATCAGTAATTGAGATCAGGTGTTTGATATAACACATGGCTCTGTACTAGTGGAATATTTTTTAATTGATTAGGCGGTGCCATTTTTTTCTTTCCAGTAATGAAATAAATTACCAACTGCAGCCTGTTGTTCATGGACATTCAACCTGCAGAGAACTGGCTCATCACATGATACTCACACTTCTCCTCACGTTTTCAGCTCTAGACTTTCACAAAACATAAATTTAGGGGGAAATATTCAAAAGGCATAAGTGAACTTTTGAAGATGTGTAGGAGTTGGCCAGCTAACTTCCAGTGGCAACTTTAAAATCCTCTCCTGATTTTTTTTTTTTTTTCCTAAGGTTTGTTTTTCCAATTGAGGTTATGAGCAAAATAACTCCAGAAATGTAATGAATTCTACACTGTACTCCAAGCATGGGCCAAAACACTTGCTCTGTTGGGTCAGGAGAATGACAAAAACCTCAAATGACAGGGAAACCACTGGTATGGTAGACCTGTGAATGGTCTGGTTGCAGAGATAAAGTTCCCATTATGGAAAGATTTTAGAACCCAAATTTCACAGATATTAAAGCCCAAACTGAAACATCAACAACACCAACAGGTCAACAGAAATGTAAACACCAGTTTTAAATACTTGGAGTGCAAGTACATCATAGTCATTTAACCCTATAATTGCTCTATACTGCACATAAAATTTGTGCAGATTCCTTGCACTAGTGAATCATAGCAGCATCACCAAAATTTGGCCTAACCTTTTGCTCTATGTTTCTGCACCTGTTCACAAGCACCACGTTGACATCAGTTGAATTTGTTGGCCCATTTCCTTTCCCTTTGCAAGGTGTCTGACGTTTTGTTCCTCCACTCAAAAAAAACACAAAACCTTTCTGTCTCAAACAGGATTGCTAATCTGTAGTTGCAATCTTTTTATTTTGCTTAATACATAACATACATTGCCTATTCCTGATGAGCACCTTTGGTCTGTGGCTTTTTTATTTCTTTTTATGTAAAGATATCTCATCCAGTTAGCTTCAGATTTGTGTGTGTGCATGCGTTTATCTCAAAAAATAGATCTATTTCTTTATTTCTAAGAAAATAAGTTCAAGAATGACCTGTGCTAGGAAAATAGACTGTTGACCTTGCAAACCGCATGAAAAGCTCCCACCAGTAAGAAAAGGGAAGAATGAGTTTTCATATATCTTCTCTCTCTTGAATTTCCTTTGCAGAACACATGTGCTCTGAATTGAGGATACTTTGCTGACAGTGAAATACCAATAATGGGTGAAGATACCCATTACTGAAAGAAAATGGGAGTACAGCCTGTTATTTCATGAAAAATGTCCCTACTTCTAATACGTATCTGTTTGCTTGCTGTTTCCAAGATCCTCTGCTGCACATATGCACATACCTACAAAGTAGTCAAAATATATGTAAATATATTTTCAAGCCATGAGCTGAAGTTAGTGTTTCTCACTGAAAGTTACTGCTGTTTGTAGATCAAATCCAGCATTTCTTAGTCAAAACTCTGTAGTCATTTCAGAATTTTTCTTGAATAAAGAGTCAGTATGGACTATAGTTAATGCATCTTTTATTATATTCTTCTGGTGATAGCCACTTTATCATGCCTCTAGTAAAATTCCTGAATTTTATCTCACTGATTAATTTCCAAAGCTCTTGTATTAAAGGAGTTGTCATTATAGATTAATGTACTGGAAATACTTCCTCAGCATTTACAGTGTTTCCCTGCCCATCTCCTTTGAAATTAATAGTTAATTAGAACACTGTTATGCACACCTCCAGGTGCTGTAAACATGTTTGAAAGTATTTTGGTTCACTTTTTTTCCTTTCTAGCTAGTTATACTCAGTTTTCACCAAATTTCATGTCCTACAATGTAATTACTATGCATAAAAAGATAGCAAAGGAACAAAGAAATGTAAACCAAAGGCAAATCTAAGCGTGAAGAGGATAAATATACCTCATATAAATCTACATTTTGCCTGGCTCCTGTCTATGCCACATTATAAAGTGGATGTGAAACACCAATGTGAGTCAGGATGTATGGTACAAGGAACTTGGAAATCAGGTCCATGGTTTTCTTTTATAGAAAATGTGCTTAAGTCTCAACTTCTGACACTGGAGAGGCAGGACTGTGGCAGATACAATGATCTAAGCTGGGGACATGGGCTGTTTCTACAGAAGCAACATCCATACCGTTTAATTGTTGGTATCTCCCTGTAGCCTCACCAACATTCCCTTCCCAAACAACTTTCAGGCATGGCTGTGCAACAGCATATGGTAGGGATTCCTTGAAATAGCAGTGCAGGTGAGATCAACTTGTCCTCAGAGGAAATGGACGAGTCTACCCATACTGGTGGAAGCCTTGCCATGCACTTGTTCTTGGGACCAAAAAACAGAGCATACCCTATTTTATTTACTGGGGGCGGGGGGAGAGGGAGGCATTGATAGAAAGCAATAGGATACAATACTTGCTAAGGCTACCTTGGACTAAGTATTAATGAAAATATTCCAAAATCACCTTTATGGAGCTGGCATATTTCTCCATTTACTGAGATATATTTTAAGACTGATTTTGGTCTTACCTACTATACAGGACCCTTATTGCTGCACCCGAATAGGCCACCATGAGTGTGAAATGACTCCTAGTGAAATTCCAATGCATAGCACTCAAGCACAAAGAGTTAAAGAATAATCAGTAACGGAATACAAAGACATAAAATTCCGGAGAGAATCTCAGCTTAGACCAACACAAAATCAGCCACTGATTAACAATGCCAAAAGTAAGATGAACTATGATTTTTGTAGGTACCTTGGCTTTTAAAATAAGGTAAGTAAATAAATTTTCATCCTACTATAATAATAAGTTAGGCCTACTAGAATAAAACTGGGCTTGTTCCATTTTATCTAATCAGATTGACCTTTTGTTGTGCACAAATTACAAAGTACGGTTTTCTTACCTACAGGCACTGCTGACAAGAAAAAGAATCTTTTGATCTCAATTAAATGTATATGTATATACTTAAAAATATATATGAAATCTCATCTCCCAGAGACTGGCTGGCTTTTGTTTTTTCTGGTGTATATGGTTTCCAGGTGACGGCCGAGCTAATTTTTCACTTGTCAGTTGCAGGAGTCAGCAACTGACATTCCTTGGGAGTAAGGATGAAAAGCTTTTTTGTATGGAATGATGGAATCCTTTCTCAAGTTTTCATTTTTTACAGCAATAGCAAAAACTTCAGAATATGTAATACCATGAGAAGGTAGTAAGAAAAAAAAAAAAAAAAGACACTTCTTTTCTACACGTTTCTTTCTTTTATCATCAGCTCATCAAGAAATGGCCCATCTAAAACAATTAGTGCATAATAGGCGATAAAGTGAGCAATATTACATCATATCATTGAGGTAGGGCATGAAAAAGTGAGGATTTCCTCTTTGCTAGTTACACATTGTAGCAAAATTATTACAATTTCCACCTCAAAACTGTTATGGCCAGAGTCACCACTTTTTTAAAATAGCATTTCAGTCATCTATTTTCTAGCAATGACTTTGACATCTAAAAGTAGGTATCATTTATTGTAGTAGGTCTTCACAAGAGGTAACATTTAGTACATAAATAAACATTTTTTCTTTCTTCTACTAGTGATTCCATATTCTGTCTCTGTATGTCCCTGCATAAATATAAAATAATTCCATTGAGTTCCGCAATTGCGCGTTGATGAAATTATCTCCCTCTCAAAAAAAAAAAAAAAAAGATAAAACAAGTTTACAATTTTTATTCTCTATTTTCTTCTGATCAAATAGAACAGTATTTCTTTAGCTGAGTAACTTTTCAGAATAAACTGCACACAAGCATTTGAGAGGGAGGGCAAAATAGCACTGTAAATGTCGCATTAAAGATGTGCCTAGAAACTATTAGAAATCAATCTAGAAACTTTAAGTGTAGTGTCACTGTATTTATGTCATTGAAATAGTGTGACAAACTGATGCTGCTTCCTTCGTCAAAGATAATTTGAAACCACATGAACTTTCTCCCTTTCAGGAGACAAACATTTTCATATCACATATAGTATATTGTTCATTGACAATATTCTGATAAAAGTTACTGGATAAGAGAACCTGGATCGTCATTTCAACTATTCCATGTTTAAAAGCTGCCTCCAGCTTTTATTTCTGATAAACTTGTACAGGGCTTATGAAATATTCTTGATTAAAAAAAATTATTCTCTACCTCAAGGTAAAAACTTTTTAGAATTCTTTGTTTGTCAAACTCCAAGATTTCTAATTAAATTTTCAAGTACATTTCCATATTTTTGAGAAACAACTAATTATACCTTTTCTGAATCTGAATTCTCTCAGTGCCAGAAGGCACACAAGGCACGAACATCGTTCTTCCACTTCGATCGGTCTGCGGCTGCATGCTCTGGAGTCCCAAGGGCCACAGCGCAGTCTTCTGTTGTTTTTTTCCTCAAGACATGACCGATCCAGTTCCATCTCCTCCTCCTCACTTCATTACTGATTTTCTCCATCTCCGAGTTGATGCTCGTCGTTTCTGCAACTTTTTTTTTTTTTTTTTTCCTGGGATGAGGTAGTTGGCCTCCTGCCCAACCCCCATGACTTGGAGGGCCAGTGGTTTTTCTGTCAGGGTGGCCTTCCCTTAGGCTGCGTTGGTTCGCGGCACCTTCTTCAATTTTATCCGGTGCACCCTCCAGAGAGGGATCCCCTATCCACCACCCAGGGGACGCGCCTTCTAGCCGTGCAGCCCCAGCCGAAGGGATTATGCCTTTTAATTCTTCTTTTTTGCATGTTTTTGGGTGTTTATCGTCCTTTTTCATCTCAAAAAAAAATAGTATTTCTTCTTCAGCTATATATATATTATCTTATTCAATTAAGCTCTAAAAACTTTACAGTGAAGAAAAAACTTTAAAATAGGGAAAAATAAAACCCAGATATAATTTCTTGAATAGAATATAATAGAATAGAATAGAACAGAAATGAATAAAATAGAATACTTGGAAGGGACCTACAACAATCATCTAGTCCAGCTGCCTGACCACCTCAGGGCTGACCAAAAGTTGAAGAATATTAAGAGCATTTTCCAAATGCCTCTTAAACACTGACAGGCATGTGGCATCAACCATCTCTCTAGGAAGCCTCCTCCAGTGTTTGACTACCCTCTTGGTAAAGAAATGCTTCCTATTGTCAAGTCTGAACCTCCTAATGTCAAGTTTGAACCTCCACTGTTGTATAAACAGTGATCTGAAGAAATAAAGAAGGCAGGCAAAGTGGTGTCAATAACTTGTCACTCTAAATTAAAAATTATTATATTTCCATTATTGAAATTTCAGAATTTTAGGTTTTTATGAACAGTCCAGACCATGCTGATATACATTAGTCAATACATTGCAGATGCAGCTACTGACTTGGAGTGTTTGGGAGCCTTTCCAAAGTCCTCTGATTTTTTTCTGATTAAGTCCATGCAGTAAGTAAGAAAGAAATTATCAACAGCTGACATATATTCCCTCAAGCAATGTTTGGTTGAGTCTTACCATGCAGCTTCCCATCCTTTTGCATCTGTAGTTTGCATTAGCTTTACACTAAAGCTCAGAGGAAAATGGCCCTCTTTGCATGTAGTACCTGGTCTAAGGCCAAGCCTGAAGTCTTTGAGTAGAAGCATTGCACTGCAAAACAGTCTTACAGTTTTCAGCCACAGAAATCACTAATTTTAGGTTTACAAAGCCATTAAGATTCCCCATTGTGGAATTGTCAAGCTGTTAGCAATGCTGGAAGACCACAGCTCATGGTCCATTGAAGTCCCAAAAGCTTTTCTAATGTGAAGAGTTAGATTGAGCCCTCTCCAGTGCTTCTGGTATGAAGCCTGTTTACACCTCAATACATCTGGGAATGTTAAGAGCAAGAGAATGTGGAAATAAATACTTGAGGACAATTTAGAGGCTATGATGGCCTTGGCCACCTTAAGCTTTAATGAGACTGCTGGGGGCCCAGCTGGAGATTCCTCCTTACTATGGTTATACAAACTTTGCTCATGGCTCCAATTTGTTGCTGAAGGAAATTCAGAAACAGACAAAAGAGAAAATGACTAGTGAGGACATATTTAGTTGAAATAAGTAATCGTTGCTATGGTTATGAAAGATGTGACTGATATCTTAGGCTAAAGCCATAAGGTTGGGGTCTTCTTTGTAAAATGGAAAACCTGAAGCACTGATGTTCCAGTAACAAAGGACTTCTGCTAGCCAGCATGGTGAATGTTTATCCCCATCTTCTTGCCTCCCTGTTCCTCTGTGCTATAACAGCCCTCAGGGACTGCAGTTGAATAATACCTGTAGTAGCCTTCTTTCAGGGTAAGGGAACTGCCTTTCTGCCGTTCAGTAAAGCTGAAATACCATTCTACCTCCAACATCTGCATGGGCTCCAGCTGTGACTTCAGGGAAAGAAAATGAAACACACAAATGTTGATTTATAGCAGCACATCCTGTTACATATACCCATAGTATGAGTTAAATAAACCTACAATTGCCTACATGCACTGGATCAGATTGGGACTGAAACAACTGCACAGCACACATGTGGCAGCATGCTTTTCCTAGCACTGGCTCTTTTAATGGACTCATTTGTGTGGTAGCTTGATTTTTTTCAAAGAAATAAGTTCCTTGCTTAAAGTGAGTGGTACGCATAAGACTTTTCAGAGTCCCTGAAAAGCAATTGAAAAGTGGATTCAGGCTTTCCTTTCCTGGAAAGAAAGGAAAGTTGGAAAGGCTTGTGGCTGTTGGAGGCATGCTCAGCACCTGTTCATTTCTGCTGGCCTGTGGTAGAATGACAACTGTGACCTTCCCAGAGAGCTCCCAGGCAGTCCAGGCAGAGCACAACCCTTGGTAACTCACTATTTCTCCTTTAGTTATTACACTAAGTAATTAATTCAATTTATTTGCATACATTTCCAGAGACAGAAAAACTACCTCCTGACACAGGTGAATATATGGCACCAGAGGGCTGGAGTAATAGACATGTCATCCTTATAAGTAGTCCCAAGGGATTCTGCAACCTAAGCTAGTATTTCAGTGCGGCACTGGGACTGTTCTGCTGTCCCAGGCTACCATTTCCTCCCATGTCCAAGCTCCCTAAACCATTGTGAAGTGAGAAGGGAAAACCACTTACGATACTCAGGTTGGAATCCAGAAACTGTGGCACAGAATTTTATTTCTGAGGGAGGTTCCTGAAATAAAGATACAGTCATTGCTTTTTAGTAACACAAAAATTCTAGAAATGGGAAAACACACCTTGTATTTGTTTTCACATTTTCATACTTCTTTTAAGCCCTTGGGAGAAAAGTCATGGACTGGTTGTTAGAAAAATTTGTCATTTCTTACTTCTGTTCTGGATCAAAACTTGGCTACCTGAGCCTGATCTATACACAAAGAAGACCTTCTTCCAGTCTGGTGGAAATGATCCCCCAGTTTGTCCTCATACCTACTATAGAAGGCTGCCACAACAAAGCAGGTGTCCTTACACAGACTGTGGCATGTCAACAGTTACCTGAATTGTTTCCCATATCATCCTGCACTCATACAGGTAGTAAGGAAAATGTACTTTGGCAAAAGATTTGCTGTTGATTTTCAGTGTTCTCAACTCAAGTTCCAGTTCACAAGTAACAGCAGGCCAGATGTGGAGTGTATGTGGCTACCTGCCAAAAGCTACAGCATATATGAAGCCCAACAGCACCTGAGAAGCTACCCAGGTAACTTCCCTCAGCTTAATACCATGCTTTGAAAGAGGACTTTGAAAGACTACCATGTCTCCCCTGGACAGCTTCCTACCTTACAATTCTGCCTTCTGATGCCCCATCTGATGCCCCACTGCAATGATACAGAGCAACTAGTTTACATATAAGAAGGGCAGCATGCCACTGAATGGCTCTGGCTGCTTTCATCTGTGTGCCCCAGAGAGATGTCTTTCTTGCTTAGCTTGAGTTGGCAACTTCCTTCTTCCAGGTATTGAGGACCACTAAACCTGTATGCATTAGACTCTTACTCCTCAGTGTTTATATTTCCGGTGCAAAAGTGCTCATCTCCACAGGGAGACAGCGTTATTAAAAGCCAGCTGAATGCAGCAGTCCAATTAAACCTCCTCCATTTTCGCTGTACTTATATGTAACATGAATTATTTCTTTGGTGTCTGGTGCCTTCTCTGGGTAAAAATTTGCTCCTGTAAGGCTTTCTGCTCATCTCATGCCCATATGAGGCTCAACGGCCCAAAACAGTAACTGGATTGATGTAAGCATTTCACATACCCCATCACTGATGGGGCCCCTTAGCTTCCCACAAGTACAAGCATATCCCATGCCATGGGCAGACAGTGTTTCCATTAAGGAGTCCCATATGGACAAGAGTATGCTCCCTGAAATGCATGGCAAAAATCTTAAAGGAGAAGCTCAAAATAATGCAGCCCAAAAAGACCAAACAGACCCTACAGAAAGAGTTCATGCAGATCAGTGCTATATACAGGTAACTCTTGCCAGGAAGGATTTTGCCAGGGTGCCCTGGTTCAAGTGGATAATCATGATGCAATGTGCCAAGTGCAGTAGCTGTCAATGTGCTAGATCCCTGTTACTACTTGCAGATGTACACTAAGCCGCTTCAAAGCTTGGTCCCTTTATCTATTTTCTGATGGATACAGTCTCCTACTGCTACATACAAATCTTTGCAGTAGCCAGAGAATTAGACAGAAAACAAACCAAAAAGCAGCAACAACCAACAACACAAAACCTTTTTTTAAATCATAGCTTCTTCATTTCTTTCTTAAATTTAGATGTGGAGAAAGCACAGTTTAACTCCTGCCTAAATGCTCTGTAAAAATAAAATAGTTGGGCCTTTTCAGGGAATGAGTTGCACCCATATGTAACAGTGTTTGTGATGTAGAGACAAGAGAGTTATCACACCAAAACAAATATTAAAGTCATGGTCAAAAGGAAACCTAGTGCATGCCAAAACTAATATAATTTTCTAATCCAATATAATTTACTGGAATAAGACATTTTTACTGAACAATTGTTCTTGCAGGCTCTCATTTGGTGCAGATTTTCACTCACTATTCTCTTCAAAACACTCTGCAATGAGTCACATTGGACATCAGAGGCCCTTTCTTTGAAATTAGTCATAATAACCCACACGGCTGACACTTAGGAAGCCATATGTGGAGTTTTAAAGATCAGGTTTTGTTTTGTTTTTCACATGAGCTAATGGCCTGATAGATGGGCTTATTTTAACAACAGAGAAAAAAAATCATAAATACTTTTGGCAGCTACAGTACTCTTAACAATAAGACAGTGAAAACTTCCACTTTCAATGACCAAATTGTCTTAAAAAGAGTGAGACATGATGGCCATTTTCAGTATTCATGAGCTGGAGGAAGGAAACAAAATTCTAGGGAACGATTACCCTAATTTCCACTCCAGTGGTTCAGGCACTTGCCCTGCTGAGGGGGACAAACAGTACAAGAAAAAAAAAATTCCTGGAGGATATCTGGAGTATTATGGATTAGTTACCTGACCCTAAACAGTCATCCTTAGAGAGATGAGGTTCCTGCATGAAACCTTACAGAAAGGTTCCCTTTTTCTGTCGCAACCTGTAGGATTTCTTCTCTGGGTAAGAGATTTCTTTCTTCTATTTCTTATTCCCTCTTCCTCTGTTGCTCAGACAGCAACACTGAGGGAATCAGAACATGAAGCGTTAGTAGAAAATGCTACTGCTAACCCAAGGTATGAAGCTTACAGAAAGCATTTTTTGGCTAAACTTAGAATCTGTTGCAAGCGTGGGGAGATGTTTTGAAACAAGCGAGAGAGAAAAAGAAAAGATAGCAATAGCAGACAGATGCCAGGAAAAGCACAAACTAGTGGAAAGACTGCACAAAAAGAAGTGGACAAAACACATAAGCATAGAATATATCTAGTCAATCGTCTTAAATGCAATGATGGATAGCTGTAGTTATAAATACCTAGGAAACCAAGCATGTCCACAGAAGCAGAGTGCGGTGGGCTGACCCTGGCTGGATGCCAGGTGCCCATGAAGTCACTCTATCACTTCCTACCTCAGCTAGACACAGGAAGAAAAATACAATGAAAGGGTCATGGTTCAAGACAAGGGCAGGGAGATCACACACCAATTACCATCACATAGAATCGTAGAATCATAGAATCATTAAGGTTGGAAAAGACCCTTAAGATCATTGAGTCCAACCGTTAACCCACCGGTGCCAAGTCCACCGCTAAACCATGTCCTCAAGCACCATGTCTACCCTTCTTTTAAATACCTCCAGAGACGGAGACTCAACCATTTCCCTGGACCTGGAACACCTCCTCCCCTGCCTTCTTCACTGACCTTGGTGACTGCTGAGTTGTTTCACATATTCTTACTCCTCTCTCTCTGGCTGCTGTTGTGCAGCAGGTTTTTTTCCCCTTCTTAAATATGTTATCACAGAGGCGCTACCACCATCGCCGATGGGCTCAGCTTTGGTCAGCAGCAGGTCTGTCTTGGAGCTGGCTGGCATTGACTCTATCAGACATAGGAGAAGCTTCTAGCAGCTTCTCACAGAAGCCATCCCTGTAGCCTCCCCACTACCAAAGCCTTGCCATGCAAACCCAATACACAGAGCAACAGTAGTGGGGTTTCGAAAGATGAGATACTATGAGAGCAGACCACAAGAGATAAATATAATTAGGAAGTTTATTACCAAAAGCTGCTGTTCGGTTTTAACTGGAAGATCAAAGTAAGAACAGTCTGGGTGACATGAGCAAGAAAGAAGGAACAGGTTTCCAATTACTTTTGTGCTTTATTACACCAGCAAACTGACAATGATATACATACACACCAGCACCCTGATCACCACAAACTGCAGCCTGCAATGGTTATTCCTCCACTATATAACATTTGTTTTCCAGCTTTTCTAGCAAATATTAGTTCACTTCTGTTGTTAGAAAGAAATTATGACAGATGGTATAACAGAAGTTTCTTATCCAAACCTGAAGGTAAATTCGGGTCTAAAAGGAGAGAAGATACACTGAACCTCCCAGATAATTGATTATCATAATTGGAATCCTCCTTATGATCCACGACACACACGAGTTACCTGGCACTTGCACTGAACTCCAAGTATTACTGTATTTCAAACAATTGTTACATGCAAAGAATTCATAAGGAGGCAACAAAGCAAGATGATTATGATGTATCCTGCCTTCTCTATCAATAGGGCTAAAAATGAAAGCTTCTTTGAGGGTCTCAGTTACCTTCTCAGGGAAATGCCAGGGGAATTTTAATGGCCATTAAGATTCCCAGCTGTATTGCAAAAGTTGGTCTAATGTATTGGCCCTAATACAGTGCCTCTTCCCATCACAGCAGAATTGGCTGTTACTGTTATACATGGATTATGTCTATTTTTCCCCTCCTTTACAAAATTTAAGTCTGTGATGTTCTCATCAGGGGAAATGATGATAGAGTTACAGAGGTCTGTGATTAAATTTGCTCAGTAGCAATCTGTAAATAACCTGCAGCATACCGTTTCCATTTTTTGTTTCATTCTGTAACCTGCGGTGAGTGTTGACTTCCAAGTACTGTTCAGCAAAAAGGAAAAGCACACAGCTGACTGATTGGTCCTCATTCTCTGAAATGAAAAATGATGAGCAGAAAGTCATCACAGGAAACCCCAGAAAAGAAACCAATTTCAAACCCATGCATCTCCCCTACATTTTCACCTGACTACTGCAAATAGCTTTTGCGCTGTGCCTTGTCCTCGTCATAGGTCAACAAGGACAACTGCCTTGTATTTAAAAGAAAGCTGATTGTTGAACTCAGTGATCTCTGCAGAGTGAGGAGGCACACCAAAATGACTGCCCGTTCATGGGTGATTAGAGTCAATAACGCTAGAACCTTGCATTGTCTTCATCTATCTTTTTCTTGTCCATAAAATGAGCTGAGTTTTGCATTGGGCTTTGTCAGAACAGAGAGAGCAGGGCTTCTTCTGAACCCCCCTCCTGTACCAGTCAGACCTCACTGTTGACAGAGGACTCAAAAGCTGTACTTCTAAGCTGCAGGACAGCCTGGACAACAGTGGGATAACCTAGAGACACCCCAGATGAAAGCAGCTCTGTAAAGATCTCCATCTAGGTGTTTCCAGACCGCATGGCATGTTTATTTTCTGAGATTTCATCGTTCTTCCCAGGACTGAAGAGCTGCTTCTGCTCAGTGGAGCCTGGAAGGTGGAAGTGCTTGGAGATCTTTCTCACTAGCCTCTGGCAGTTTTTCATTTCTCTGATCTTTGTGCATTTGTATTCATGGAATTTGTTATTGTTGCTTAACTTGCCAGAGAATCATTGGACTGAAGCACCTCTCTTCATTTCTCTAACTAGTGCCATTTGACCTGCTATACAGTTTCATCCAGCCTCCACTTTTGAATGGATTTTCTCACAAGTGGCAATCTCTAACAGGGTCACTTTGAGAGGCAACCCCATTGCATGTTACCTTGCACCATAATGAGGGCAATTTCAAAAGGCATTCAGTCAAAAGAAAGGGTGTTTTCTGCAAGAGGCTTGTGTCCTGGGTTTTCGCTTGTCCTTACAGGTGGCTGAAGCTATTGAAACATCTCAATCTATGTCTTGTAATCGTGTCAGTTTTGTGTTTCACAGTGGCAGAAGTTGCAGCACTAGGAGGGTACTCTTAGCAGCCACTGGGAATTCTGCAAGTTTAAGGGGAACTGAATTGCCCCTCAGAAAAATGGGAGTATTCCTGCTCTCTCAGGCGGGCCTTTTCAGAAGATTTCTCTTTACTTGACCATGACATGAACAGATTGGAAGGGACAGCTGAAGAAGGAAAACAGGGAAGCTGTCAGTGTCCTATTCATATTAATCTGTTTTTCAAGTTACTAGGAGGCTGTGATTTGCACTGTATATCAGATTAGAACTTTTCCTCTACTGTAGCAACGCCTTGGCTGTATACTTGCTAATCGACAGTCCTTTGACATTCATGCCATAAGGCCTTGTGTCTTTTCCCTATCTCTGCCTTTCCTCTTCTCTCTTTCTCAATTAAAGCTCACAAAAGTGGCTGGATTGATAGCCTTTGAAACTCAGTGTCCATAGAAAAGGTGCAGCATGGGTTGCTGTAGCGCCTCCCTTCCGCATAAACAGCAACACTGCTTTTTAGGGAAGCTACTTGCTGCTAAGCCTCAGCCTTGTTACAAGGAGACCATACCCTACAAAAGGACAGACAAATCCTTCTCCAAAATGTGAGTGTGAGAGCTCTCTGGAGGCACTGCCAAAAAGAGTACCAGGTTTTATTAAAAATTTTGTGATGTTACCATTCAGCTACAATGAACCTCATGGAGATCAGCAACATATGTGGTATTATTATGTTTCAAAATGCAAAATGAATATGAGTAGAAGCATTTTATTCAGTTTGGCTACTTGGTACCAGAATCATAAAAAACAACAAAGGCGAGATCAGTTCACTTTAACTAGACAGTTGCCACAGTAAAAAAAAAAAAAACCAAAAAAAAAAAGAACAAAAACCAACTTATTTTTAAACCTGCAGTAATACTGTAAAATATCTGAATATCTTCGTGAGGTTTGTTTAAGGGACCATACCTTCTTTGAGTTTTACTATTTCTACCTACTTCGTTTCCCATGCAGAAAAAAAAAGTCAGGGTAGAGAATTGTTGATGAGAAACATCTCGCCTGTAGCTGCTAAGGCTCTTTCTTATGCTTGTCTGTGGAACCATAACATATTTTTTAGTAATTTTTAGATTAAATGAAATGAGGGCCACTGGAGCTCCATGTTCCCATCACCATTTATTTCAGAGGATAAATAGTTATGGAAAGAGGAATATATTTCCTTGAGGAAGTGGACTAGAAACATGCAGAACTGGATACGTACTAAATTAAGGTTGCATTTTCCAGCTTTTCTTTGTGATTAGGGATGCTAGACAGATGATTGTTTTTATCTTCCTTATGTTTTTTAATACAAAATAAAGTTCTGATGGTGTTGATGAAAAGTAAGAAATGAAACCCTGATATGTATTCTTTGTATCCAGCTAATCCTAATTCTCCATGGAAAATAACACAGGATTTATAAGCCAAGTTTGTCCTTTATGCTTAGCAAATATGGTAACACCAGTGAGAAAATAAACTGAGCTAATCGTTACATAATAGTTCTGAAAATATGCAGTTAAAACTGAGTATGTTTGTTAGAAAATCTTTTTTAAAATGTTTTAAAAAAAAAGAATGAATAAAATATACTTTGATACATGAGAAGCAAGTGAATTGCTCAGGCATCTAGGCAGTTCAGCACAAAATTATCTTACTTTCAGAAGCAAAAATAGTTAGTAATTTCATGGCCATATCAGATTCCATATAGTTACTGCATACCTTCTACTTGTTTCATTTATGTAAATGAGCACACTTTTCCTATCACTCCATAATAAAGATAGGTACACACAATGACAGTTGCAGAGAAAGACGCCCACCCATACACAAAGACTGGAAAAGAATGACACTTGTCTAGAGATACAGGGCTCACATAGTTTCATCTAGCACTAAGGAAGCTGACACAGTAATAAAGATTCAATCCAACAGGTTTCAGTTGTCAGCAGCATCATTGTATAGGCTCCAATAAGGCAAACAAGATTCAGCGAAGACTGAATTCACATCTTAAAAACTTTAGTGCAGACCAGAAGCAGCATAATTATCCATTATGTTCCTTCAGCCCAAATGAAGAAGGGAGGGAAGGCTAGGGAGAGATGAGCTAACTGATGACTTTGACTATTTTGACGGAGCCAGACTCTTCTCAGAGGTACAAAGCAAAAGGATAAGATGCCATGGACAAAATCTGCATCAAGGGAAATTCTGATTAGATGCAAGAAACAAAAGTCACAGTGAGGATGGTTGAACATCAGAACAGGTTACTCAAAGCAGCTGTGGAATATCTTTGGAGATACTCCAAATTAGACTGGACAACTGCAGCAACTGACCGTGAAGTTGGTTTTGCTTTGAGCAGATCAGACCAGATGACCTTATATATTCGGTAATTTTGTGATTGCAAAAGCTATGCAGTCTTGGGTATCTTGATAACAGGGAAGCACCTGGTACAGCCAAATCATTAGTGTCCCACTGAAAATACCCTTATCTTTCCAGTGTTTCAGAAAAGGGACAGATGTTTATTGAACAAGTTCAAGTAACTGGGCACTCAAAGATCATATGCACTTTGAAGATCACCATAGACAGATTGATTAACACAATGGTGTTTCTTGAGAAACTCATCTACAAGTCAAGTCATTCCTGACCCTTCCTTTAGGCATAAATATGAATGTCTGGCCTCAAGAAAAGATACGGAAATAATGAAAACCATGCTACACAGATCTAAGTGGATCCACCAAAGGCCAAAGATAGAGGTGGAGACTATTGGTCCCGGAGAGCTTAATTGTGGCAAGTTCCCACAGTGCCTAAGCTCTCACCCATCACTCTGTCCATTTTTATGAGGAGCTCTGGAAGGAGACTGGAAAGCTCAGTACCACAGGATTTGAGTCAACAGTAGTTTAAATCATGCTGAGGAGATGTCGAAATACTATCTATCTGAAATGTCCCATTGTGCTCCTTCTGTTTTACAGGCACACACAGGAGGCAGCAGGTTAGCACCCATACAGTTTCATAGCGAGATCGATCAGACACTAGCTCAGATCAGAAAAGATCTGAACAGAAGGCTTCTATTTTAGGCAAAAACTTGACTTACCTATTCAGGCAGTCCTTACAGGAATCATAGTTCTCCAAGAGCGATAGAGTGGCAATTTCCCATTCTACACAATGTTCTGCCCATGAACACAGGATGCTCTGTATGGGTAAATGGGTAAACATAAATGTCCATGTAAGCAAATACATGGTACCCAGAGGACCAGCATTTTCTGAAATAGCTCTCTTCACTCCTTTGCCTTTGATGTTTTTTAAGGGGACAATTCTACTTGCACCAGCCTAGTAATATTGTAATAGCCATGGTAACTGTAATAGAGACTGCACATCCCAGAATTTGTAGGGTTTCAACACCCTGGGAATCATCCAGATGAATAACCAGCATGAATTTGGTCTCAGAGCTCAGTGTATTATTCAAGTAAAATAACTTGTCCGTTACTTTCACTGGGTGAGGGTTTCGTTGTTTTGGGGTTTGGGTTTTTGGGGTTTTTTTTTTGCAAACTTCTACCTACTTTGTAAAAAGCCATCACTTATATAGGACTCTTATTCCCAAAGGCCTTGCATTGTTCTTGGTGAATATTCATATGTATGCATAACATATATGTTAAATATTGCTATACTAAGGCACCTGGAGGCCAGGGGTTAAATGCGCATATGGAGAAGAAAGATGCAGCAGCTGCTTTCACTCAGCACAAGACCAATGATAGAATTTGTCTCCCTGTCCACCTCTCTCTCTGTGTGCAGCTGTGTAAAAGCAGTCCTATTTAGCTATTTATAACTTGATTCTGCAATAGTATTTCCAGGGAGTAGCATCATTCCCATTGCCATTGTCATCTTGGGATTCACAAGGAGTCTTCATATGACACTCACTAGTTGATAAGAGAGGAGGTCTGTAAGTGTCAAAAGTGGGGTTTTTTTTCCTGGCTTGTCTCATGATCAGGTTTCATGCTCACACTAGAATTACTTCCCTTAGCAAGGGATAAAGCAATAAAGGGTGATCTGTCTTCATGTTTACTCAATATATGTGCTGACCTCCTTGGGAGTGTTTGCTGCTCTTCAAGCTAACTTCCTGGAGCATTTACCAGGTGGCATAGATGCCTGCTATGACTGAACGTATGCAGTCTTGGGCACGTTTAGAATACGCATACTCTTTTACATCCTACTATTAAATTTTTTGTCCATAATTGTATTGTGTGTAATGAATTAGACGTGGTCACGCCAGCTACTCTCCTTTCTCCAATACCTTCCTGCCCTTTTGACAGCCTTAGCTGTAACTGCTGCTGGCAGAGTTTATTTATTCTCTTCTTATCAGTGGTGGCAGTCAGAGTAAAGGCTGTTAGCAGGGATTATTTGACTTTGTTTTCTCAATGGAGGAATAATGTTCTGAGTCTCGTTTTCCGGCTGCCTTTTTCCCTTTTGTTGGAGATAGTTTTCCTTCAACAGTAAAGAGAAAATATGATAACAGAATACCAGAAATAGAAAAAGCTGTTGTCATATTTGACATTTTTAGCAAAAGAAACAGAATCTGCAACAGAAAATAGATGGTTTACTACTTCCTTCCCTTTTTCAACCTATTTTTGTGAACCGCAATATCCACGATCTTGTAGCAGAAGTATTTAGAGTCTGGTGATAGCAAAGCTAAGACCAGATGACCCAATACTTCTTTTCCATCTGTACATCCTGCAAAAAGTAAAGAAACAAGATGGAGTGAAAAGCAGAGTGCTGGGAAAGGCAGCTACGGTTCTAGTACTGCCATACGAAAAAAAAGGAAGTATTATCAACAGCAGTCAGTACAGGATTATTGGTTATATTTTCAGTTTGGATGTGCCACTGCAGCTTCTTACCACAGCACACACAGCATTCATCTGTATCTGTCAGGAGACAGCAGACTGATGGCTGTTACATGCCTAATATGCTCTCCTCATCCACCCTGAATATTTGCTGTGTTTCCATCCTATGTAATAGCATATGGTGAGATGGTCCACTGCCTTACATTCTGTTAGTGGCTTAAAACTCATCAAACAGTGTGTATAAGATGGGATTTTCCTCAAAACATTGCAAAAGATTCCAAGCTAGAAACCCAAATACAATGTTTGGCTTTATGACAGTCTGGGTTTTAATAATTAGATAACTCGATCTATGTGAAGCTCATTCTCAGAGACAATAAAACATTTTTTACCCCAGGACAGTTAATTGAATTAATATTGAAATGTCAGCCCATGTAGCCTTTTGTCTATCTTGCACTCAGGAGGAAGCCAGACACTGTGGATAAGCTAGCCCAAAACTCTGTGTAAGGCATGAAGTTATTTTAGTAGCAACTCATGAACGTTTCACAAGGTGAGCACAATAAAATCCTGCACTAACAATGGTCATATCTGAAATGCATTAATATTAAAACAGCTCAACAGTTACCTGGCACTTGAAAATAAGAAGTCGATTATATTGGTTGTATTTCTATCTTCTTCTATGGCCCCCCCACTCAGAGATTAGTAGTTCTCGATCCTGTGAAAATACTTCGTCTTCTTTTCTGAGAAGACACAAGACAAATGGATTTTTTAGAAGGAACACCATTTTGCTTTCTTCACTTTCTTCCTTTTGGAACAGCTGGCCACAAGGAAACTATTTGCAGAAGGGCTCTCATCTCACAGTGGGAGGCAGAGTGCCTATTTTCTCCACTACAGTGCTGAGTTGTGGTACTGCCTAAACCTCTTTGTTCATCCTCAGCTGAAGCAGCACTGCAGACAGAGGTAGAGAAGTCCAATCATCTTTTCCTCCCCAGGTACCAAGAAATGCCTTAAAAAATTCAAAACACATTTTGAGTGCAGTCAGGAACATTTTTAATAGCTCATTTCATCTTCAGAAGCAAGCCACTCCCAATATTGCTTGTCAAATTATGCACCTACATAATGAATTAATGACCACTGGTTGGCTAGTAGTCTTGCAGCATGGACCTCCTTCCCCCAGCATTTGTTTAGTAGAAATACACACACAAATGACTGAAAATTCAATGTCTGAAATCTGATTGCACCTCTCTATTTATAACTTCATATATACTAAAATGATTCCCTGACAATCCAAAAAGGTGTAGGGCTACCAGTGATAGCCACTGGCAGCTCCATGCCAAAAGCAATATAATTTACTGTCCCCCTTGACAGCTGTAATGTTTAATTATGTGACCTCAATTAACCAGCCCTAGAAATAAAAGGATTTTCTGTCCTTTCACTATCCTGTACTTCTATATTATCTGCACAAACCCCAGTTGTCTCCTGGTTTGTATCATAGATATTTGATCTTCCTTTCTACTTTCTGAATTATAATTGCCTAAAATTATCTTTATTCAACTCTTAGATCTAAGAATACTTACATTCCATTACCATCAATCTGGCTGTTTTCTAAGGAAAGCTAAGGTTAGAAGAAGTAACAGCCTACTAAATGGAGTCAAAAGGACTTTTCACAGCCAGATTCCTCTCTCCCTCTCTCCGCTTCCCAGGTCAACACAGAAACAAGATAGTAGCAAGAATTAAAGCTCTTCTCATAGTCTCTTTCTTAACAGCATAATTCTCTCCAGCTGAGCCCAGCCACCTTTCCAAGGGCAAAGAAAATCCACTAATTATTTTGCTCAGGGTTTCGGTGTTAACCCTTGATATGTAAGTCTATAAAATTTCCCATCTATTTGTATTTGCAACTTGGGTCTAATTTACTTTATACTGCAAGTATTTGTAGCATAGAAAATACCAAAACCTGCCCTGCTTAGCCACACAAGAAATGAAAAAAATAATTACTATAATGAAGTGAGATGATGTTCTCATAGCCTGGAAAACTCCTCTGATATACCCTTATGAAACATTGTAAGATATAGGGTAGTTTTACTAGCAGCCACTTCTGTCAATACTGAAATATTAAAGGAACACAGATTACTCTTAAATGTCAACCAAACATTAATATTATGACAATGGGATAACAAGTTGTGGTTTCATGATGTCCCAATTGGAAAAAAAAAAAACCAAACTGTGCTGTTGGGATAGTGCATTTTAGCAAGTGTGCTGATAAAATCATATTATTTAAGATGTCCTCACAATGCCACTATAGAGTACTTGTAAATCATTATTTCGATAAGATAGGTGTAAAACAATGAGGATCCGGGATGACATTCAAAATTTTGGAAGTGATTCTTTATTTTGAAGGGCATTACTTTGAAGGACATCACCCTAGCTAGGTGGTGTCACTGAGAAATAGTGTTATTGCATAAGCTGAACACCCATATCGCTACCTGGAATCAAAAATCAGTTCAACTTCCTAGTCAAATATTTTCTCAGGGCCAACCAGAGAGTACATTACTGTATTCAAGTTTTTGCAAGTTATGCTTTATTCTTTATGACTACTGTCTGGTAAAGAGGACCATGTACTTTGCTCCCAAGGATAGATCAACTCTTCACATAACAGTTTTCACATGGGCTATCAGTTTGTGCTCCCTCATGCCACAAGTGGGTGTGATCTCTGTTCAGAAATTGGCCTGTATTGGGTTTGTGTAGCAAGGTTTTGGTAGTGGGGAGGCTGCAGGGGTGGCTTCTGTGAGAAGCTGCTAGAAGCTTCCCCTGTGTCCAATAGAATCGATGTCAGCCGGCTCCAAGACTGACTCACCACTGGTGAAGGCCAAGCCCATCAGCGACAGTGGAAGCACCTCTGTGATAACGTATTTAAGAAGGGAAAAAGTTGCTGTGCTACAGCAGCTGCAGCCAGAAGAGAGGAGTAAGAATAAGTGAGAGTCTGCAGTCACGAAGGTCAGTGAAGAAGGCAGGGGAGGAGGTTCTCCAGATCCTGGAGCAGAGATTCCCCTGCAGCCCTTGGTGAAGATCATAGTGAGGCAGGCTGTCCCCCTGCAGTCCATGGAGGTTAACGATGGAGCAGATACCCACCTGCAGCCCATGGAGGACCACACAGTGGAGCAGGTTTATGCCTGAAGGAGGCTGTGACCCTGTGGAGACCCCGTGCTGGAGCAGGCTCCTGGCAGGACCTGTGACCCCGTGGAGAGAGGAGCCCAGGCTGGAGCAGGTTTGCTGGCAGGACTTGTGACCCTGCAGGGGATGCACACTGGAACAGTCTGTTCCTGAAGGACTGCACCCTGTGGAAGGGACCCACACTGGAGCAGTTTGTGAAGAACTGCAGCCTGTGGGAAGGTATCACGTTGGAGAAGTTCATGGAGAACTGTCTCATGTAGGAGGGGCCCCACGCTGGAGTTGGGGAAGAGTGTGAGGAGTCCTCCCCCTGAGGAGGAAGGAGCAACAGCGACAATGTGTGATGAACTGATCACAACCCCCATTCCCCATGCTGTTGGGGGAAAGAAGGTAGAGAAAATCTGGAGTAACATTGAGCTCAGGAAGAAGGGAGGGGTGGGGGAAGGTGTTTTAAGATTTAGGTTTTATTTCTCGTTATCCTACTGTGATTTGATTGGTAACAAATTAAACTAATTTCCCCTAGTCAAGTCTGTTTTGCCCGTGACGGTAATTGGTGAGTGATCTCTCCCTGTCTTTATCTCAACTCATGAGCCTTTCATTATATTTTCTCTCCCCTGTCCAGCTGAGGAGGGGAGTGATAGAGCATCTTTGGTGGGGACCTGGCATCCAGCCAGGGGTCAGCCCACCATATGGCCCCGTAGTTCACTGAGGTAAGTCACCATTCAACTCTTTAACCAGCATACTTCAACTCACCTGCATTTTCAAACCAAAAACCCTATCTAACTGCAAAAGCCCTGTGCTTCAAAGATGCAGAGGGGCCCACTTAATTCCCTGCGTATGGATCAAGATCTGCACCCAGGTTATCAACATTGATTTTTAGTTTAAAAGCTATACACAAGTGTTTTAACTTTAAAGATTATAAGGATAGAGTCACTTATTGAATATTTTTTGACTGTATGTGTGAATGAGAGTATGCCACATAACACCCCAAGAGTGATTGTAAATTTGACTGTGCACTTCTCAACTGCTAGATATGTCACAGAAGTGTATTGGATCACCTTTTTCTTCTTTTTTTTTTTTTTTTTTGTGCCAATTATTGTTGTATCTTTTCTTCTAAAGATTTCCAACACTGTAATTCTCTGTGCTCTAGCCCTGTGTTTTCCAACTAGTATGTAATTCACTCAGTGAAAAATGTTTAAGAGATCTGCTCTGTAATTATCTTCCTCCTTCTAGCCTTTTAAAAGAGATCTTCTATTTTTCTCCCAGTGACTGAGCATCACATTTGTAAAACTGTGTTGGCCTATCACACAGAAGAGTTAACTCAGTAAATTCAGCAAATACAGTTTGGAGACAGTGGTAGTTGTACATCTCCAAGAAAACAGGATTCAAAAACTGGAATAATTCTATCACAAGTTCCACTTAACAAAAAAATCCACGTTAGGATTCAGTATGGAGGGAAATAGAATCATAAAATAGTTTAGTTTGGAAAAGACCCTTAAGATCATTGAGTCCAACCATTAAGGTAGCACTGCCAAATCCACCACTAAACCATGTCCCTAAGCATTATGTCTACAAGTCTTTTAAATACCTCTAGAGATGGGGACTCAACCACTTCCTGGGCAGCCTCTTCCAATACTTGACAACCCTTTCGGTGAAGAAGTTTTTGCTAATACCCAACCTAAACCTGTCCTGGCGCAACTTGAGGATGTTTCCTCTTGTCCTGTCACTTGTCGCTTGGGAGAAGAAAACGACTCCCACTTTGCTACAACCTCCTTTCAGGTAGTTCAGGTAGAGAGCAATAAGGTCTCGCCTCAGCCTCCTCTTCTCCAAACTAAACAACCCCAACTCCCTCAGCTGCTCCTCATATGACTTGTTCTCTAGACTCATTGCCCTTCTTTAGACATGTTCCAGCATCTCAATGTCCTTCTTGAAGTGAGGGGCCCAAAACTGAACACAATATTCAAGATGTGGCCTCACCAGTGCCGAGTACCAGGGGATGATCACTTCCCTAGTCCTGCTGGCCATACTATTCCTGACACAAGCCAGGATGCTCTTGGCCTTCTTGGCCACCTGAGCACACTGCTGGCTCATCTTCAGCCAGGTATCGACCAACACTCCCATGTCCTTTTCCGCTGGGCAGCTTTCCAGCCACTCTTCCCCAAGCCTGTAGCGTTGGATGGGGTTGTTGTGACCCAAGTGCAGGACCCGGCACTGAGCCTTGTTGAACCTCATACAGTTGGCCTCAGCCCATCGATCCAGCCTGTCCAGATCCCACGGTAGAACCTTCCTACCCTCCAGCAGATCAACACTCCCAGCCAACTTGGTGTCACCTGCAAACCTCCTGACGGTGCACTCAATCCCCTCATCCAGATCATTGATAAAGACATTAAAGAGGACTGGACCCAGTACTGAGCCCTGGGGAACACCACTTGTGACTGGCTGCCAACTGGATTTAACTCCATTCACCACAACTCTTTGGACCTGGCCATCCAGCCATTTTTTTTGCCCAGCGCAGAGTGCACCCATCCAAGCCGTGAGCAGCCAGCTTCTCCAGGAGAATACTGTGGGAAACTGTGTCAAAGGCCTTACTGAAGTCCAGGTAGAAAACATCCACTAAGTGGGTCACCTTGTCCTAGAAGGAGATCAGGTTAGTGAAGAAGGACCTGGCTTTCATAAACCCATGCTGACTGGGCCTGGTCATCTGGTTGTCCTGTATGTGGCACGTGAATGCACTCAAGATAATCTGCTCCATAAGCTTCCCCGGCACCGAGGTCAGGCTGACAGGCCTGTAGTTTCCCAGATCCTCCTTCCAGCCCTTCCGGTAGAGGGGCATCACATTTGGCAACTTGCAGTCAACTGGAACTTCCTCAGTTAGCCAGGACTGGTGATAGATGATGGAAAGTGGCTTGGTGAGCACTTCTGCCAGCTCCCTCAGTACCCTTGGATGGATCCCATCCAGCCTCATAGACTTGTGTGTGTCTACATAAATAAAGATGTTTTTTCTCTGTATTAATACAGAAATGAGGAGTTGGGAGCAATTCCAGAGTGTTTTTAGGTGTTTGCAAAAGAGGTGTCAAAAACCAGTTGTAGCTCTTCTTTTTATTTTTTGAGAAATATATGTCCCAATTATCTTAGTCTTTGAATGCATATTATGGTATCTTTAAAGCCTGATGGGTAGTCTGAACTTCATACTTGAAATTAGGATTATATAATGAAAGCATATCTGTAAGTATTCGTAATTTACCTGTCAGAGGTTTTGAAAGACACTGTTCTGATTCTAATCAAACACTCCTCTGCTGATGTTTAGAATGGTTTCTCCCAATTTCAGTAATGTTTTCACTAGATTTTGCACATAGGGTGAGGTGTAATAATACAGTATCAGTTATTGAATTGCCATTATGACAGGCTTTACAATGAGCGATTTAAGGCACAACATTTTATAGACTGCTATTAAACTGAATTAATTGCTTCAATTATGTATCTCTGCGTGAAGATGCACATGTACTGAAACACGTTTATATACATGTGCATGTATGTAAATATATACACTGTGGAAACACATATCTGGACAAAGGACATACAGTCACTGTAAAATTTTGTTTTAAAATCCTACTTTATAATATTGCCAGAGACCCAGATAGCAATGGCATTTTCTGTCATAGCTTTTTTCCTACTTTTTCTGCTTCCCCGTCCTTTCTTAAAGCATAAGTAAGGGGATTGTGAGATACTTGCATCATAACTGGCACACATGGTGAAATCAATGTTTAAGGCTCTTTGTACAGCTACATCTGACTCTAACAACTCCAGCCTTTTCTTTCCTCAGTCTTTCCATCTTTGGCAATTTTCTGCATGCCTCAGTTCCTTGACTTGTGTGGTTATTAGAGAACCTCTGGTTCTGCCTAAAAGCAAAAGGAGTAATTTCCTTGGGTTGTGGTGGCCATGAGAGCACTGAAAGACTGGCAGCTTTTACTGCTCTCATTTCACCCGTGAAAACATTTCAGTTAGTCAAAGCAGAGGCTTCAAAGGAGTGCAAATCAAGATCATACATGTTCTTCCTCCTCTGCTGAACAGCATCTCTCAGGACTCACCTGTGTCTCTGGGGTGCTTCTCAGAAAACTCACTTGCAACATTTGAAATCTCCAGATACCCATAAATGGAAAGACATGAGTCTTTCACCATAAGGCTTGCTTTCTGAAAGACCACCTCATTAGTAAAGGCTGCTACTTTCAGAGTTTGGATAGACGAGACTTAAAAACATGAACACACAGACAGAGATCACCAACATCCTAACAAATCTTAAGTTTGCAGTTACCTTGCTTCGCAAAAGAGCAACTGTCACTGCTTTCACACAGCCTTAACCTTCACATAAATGTTCTGCATGAGAAGAAAAAAGCAGAAATATTAACAACAACGTGTGAGAGTGGGGACTGCATTTCCTGGCCTCAAAGCCCCGTCCCTAGCCATGACAGTCCCTCCCTTTTCCTCTCAAATGGGCACAGAGGGTGTATTTCTGCCAAGTTGTCCAGCCACAACAGCTCAAGCTGTAAGAACTCATAAGGCTCACATAAATACATACTCCTATCTCTACGACCATTGTACTGTACTTCAAACTACCCCTGCTGACTTTTATTATCCCAAACATTGTAATGTTAAAATTGCTGATACTTTTTTTAAAAAATGCAGTAATGGCTAAAATTCTGATAAATTACAGTGGGTGTTATTTTTAATAATTAACATAATGGCTGCAGCCTTTTCACTAAAGTAGCAATTAAGTCATCACAGTTGCCTGGCCTACACAAATTTATTGTGTCTGTTTTTATTGCTCATACCTTCAGAACCATTTTGCCGCACAATCTGACACCAAAGTCAGAAATCATGCAGGGAAAACTGGTAGAAAAAGAAAGGTCATTAATTGAAACTCTTATTTTTTATTATGTTCCACTGATATTAACACAGTTGTAAGTGGCTCTGCATTTCAAACATCGTTTCCCCGTGTAATCATCATTGCTGCAGGTACAGGTCTGTTCGAATACATTTCTCATTCTGAACCAGGAATATGCACAGGGACATATCACCAGAATCATCTGTTTTTAAGGTGCCTCAGCTGTATAGCTCACCTTTTAATTCTTTATTTGTTTATGAGCAATATTTATAAAATGCTCCCATATTTCTGGCATGCCAGTCTCTTGTTTCTTCATAGAAGCCAATGTCCTGATGCATAAATAACTTTCACTACAAACTGTTGTTATTCTAGTTGTGGTGGGTTTGACGGTTTTTCTTTTAATTTCATTGCTGCGGCTGCTGCTCCCAATACTGAAGCAAATATTTTACAGTAGGTCAGCAAGGAGTCATGAGGTGACTTTTAGCACAAGCCTCATATTTAATATACACAGCAGTCAAATTCCTTCCTCCCAGTCTAGTTAGCAATTCGAGGATTTCATTATTTCTTTTTAATATTCCTAAACTGATCAGGAAAGGAAGCTAACAACTAGGCCATAACGATTTGCTTTATGCTTCACCTTTTGCGTGGCCTTATACAAAATGTTTAACATTTCTATACTGTGTTTTCCTTATTTGTTTTGAGCAGTAGTGATAGTGGTGACCCAGGAAGTCAATACTCTGAGCACCTTAACCCTGGTTCAGCAAAACACCTGCATGCCTTGACTTCCTTAGGGCTTTTCCAGCAATCCAAAATTAAACATAGATCAAGTTTCCCCTTATCTTCCTAAGAATTCTGTGACATTTCAGGGAGGTTATTACAATCACATATTTCTGATAAGGAGCTCCAAGTTGCCATTCTAGATTGTAAGAATATTTGGGAAATGGATGTTCGTTTGGCCCGCAATGTGTAACTCCATAGTGAGAGGACAGAGTCACAGAAGTTGAAAAGTATCTATTTTGGGGACCTACATCAGTGGCCTGTAAGTGGGCCCAAAGTGTTTCCATGTGCTTGACAAAGAAACCTTCCTCCATCCAGAAAGAAATGGCAAGACAGATACAATCACAGCCCTGAAGGGTCAGAAGCCATCCTGCCTTGACAGCCTGCATACTGCTCACTGGAGATTTGTGTGAGCATAAACACGGTTCCAGTCATGTACTGCAGGTAAGACCATGGATTCAGGCAAGGACCGTGGAGTAGCCAGCATGTTATTAATCAGCAGCTGAGCTTACGTTTTTCATGTTGCCATGCCCCAAGCTACCACTAGACTAAACCACCTAGTAATAAAGTATTAATATACAGCAGGTGCCTAATTATGTAGACCAAGTTACAACTGACCCACATTTTCATGTGAAAAATTGTGTTTTTGAAAATCCTAGCTGAAGGCTTTGCAGAAACAGTACGCTGTCACATCAAAACTCAGTCACATCAGGTATCCTGGTCCTTGGTATAATATGAGACCCAGGGGGACTGATCAGTTTAAAAAGAGAAACTAGTCTGCCCCAGGCAAAAAAATAATTCAGAGCAACACTAATTCACACTACCAAATGGAATAAGACAGCAAGCTTTCCGCCCTATCTTCCCGCTCACTCTTCAGCTACCCTCCCTCCCTACAAGAAAAAAAAACAAAGAAGTCTGCCTCACCAGCTACTGCAGCTTCAGGGGATTATTATTATTCCCCTAAACACCAGTTTAAGTCAGAACATTCTTGCTACCACAAACAAAATGCTACATGTGTATGCTGGGTAAATAGGAAGCATTACAGGAAAGATATTATCATCTTAGTCATTTCTTGGACAGGTGCACCACCTTCATTTTCAACTAAAGGAGGTGCTATCCCAGCCACTCGTTAAAGGGATTAAATATGTTGTCTTTAATTCCTCTAAACCCAGCAAAAGGAACTCCAGATATACTCGTGTTTCATATGTCCAATAGCATCACCATCTCAGGGATCGAGGAAGCTGTTCCTGCAATAAAACCACACTCTTACACAGGGTGGTGGGGGTTTGTCCTTCCCTCTGCCCCAGTTTCCCTTGCTGCAATCAACAGCTAAATTGATCTGACACTTCATCCGTACAGCAAAGTCCCCAGGCAGAGGGTACATATGCAGTGTGTGAAGTGCATTGGGGAAGAGAGGACCTGGGGGGGCAGGGGGGAGATAAAGGGTTCAAAAGTAGAGTCATCAAAAATAATGAGGCTGTTCCGCCCAGCTTCCATAGCAGCAGAGGAGCAAAGTGCCCTTTCAAATTGGGTGTCCCAGCTCCACAGCTGAAATAACTGGTCATAGAAAGCTGCAAGCAAATTGCCTTGACAAGGCTGTTACTGTTGTAAGAGTTCAAAGGTTTTGGACACTAGGTCAGCAGCTGCCAATCAAGCAGACAGAAAAAGCTGCTCGTTGAGCCTGTAATTTCTACCTAGGCCGCAATTATCCCTGACTATTCCTGTACCTCAGCAGCTCTTCTGATTAAACCAGCCTCCCTTTTACATCTCTTTCAGAGTGCGATTCACACACTAATTAGTTGCCTGCTCTCCACTGGGATGTCAGACCCTCAGTCAATTTATCTCTATTTCAGCCTGCTCAGAGTGACTTCCCCAGTTATCAAAATTTAATCATGCCTTCAAAAATGTTGAAAAGTGGTCATTAGAGGCAAAAGGCCACAGGATACAATATTCATTTTTCTCTATCTTCCAGTCATCCAGCTGGCATCTATAATGGATATCCTGGGGGCTGTGAGAACACGTTGATTTATGCAACCTTGCTCTTGCTCTCACTGTGGTGCACCAGCCTGCTTTAAAGAACAGGTTTTAACAAGGTCTGAGGTGGGAGGACATTAATCATGGTAGCATTGTATGTGAAAAAGGGTGCTGTGTAGTCAGAAGAACCCCCTACAGCAGGGCAGTTAGATTTTTTTACCACCTTCTCAGAGATAAAGGAGAGTTTGACAATTGATTAGACCTTTCTGTAACCTTGCAGTCCTGTGAAATGATGAGAGAGAGAAAGGGAGGGGAAAGAACGGTGAGAGGGGGAAGGAGAGAGAGACAGAGAATGATTCTCATACTGACGGTCTTAAATGTGCAATAACTTTATGATTCTTGACTGAAACTGGCTATCAAAATCAGTCCCAACTCAATACAGTCTAAAAAAGAAGATCATTCTTGGAATAAGAGTCCTTTCAGCTGTACATGTCAGAGGCAATCATGGGCACCAGCAGCCTGCAGTGACTCCCCTGAATACTCTGTATTGCACAGTGAAACCCTGATAAAAATGGCATTGGATAACATCAATCCCAGCTGTAACGTTCCAAAGTAGGTTTCAGCAAAATCAACAGTGATGAATTGAAATTTGTTGACAATAGGCCAGGGGAGGGGGGTTGGGGGAGGAGTGATTATTATTCTGTCTTTTTCTTCCTTGAAACCAGAGGAATGATTTCCAAACCTGGGTTCATGCAACTGAATGCATACATTTGCATGCAATGAGCCAATGCAGAATACGAAGGCAAAATCTGAGTGTGCAAATCAGGTACTTGCCTTTGCCCATGGAAGGTTCCCTAGTGAGCAATGCATATGCAAATGAGTATTGAAAACTGGGCTCACCTAATTTGTTTAATCTACCATGATGTCGGTGGTTTTGCCCTTGTCCAACATACAGGATCAGAGGGTCACAACTTAGAGTGGCTAGAGCCGGGCACAGTGACAGTACACATTATGTTATGCTTCCCTCACACTGCTCTGGCAATGTGACTTAATCCTGAACTGCAGTCCCCCTGCTATTTCTGTCCTGAGCTTTTCTCTCTACCACATGCAATAATTGCCATTTTCCATTCTCCTGTCCTGGGATCTCTCAAGCTGAAGAAGTCTCCTGAGCTCTCACCCTCCCTCCTTGCTGATACTTGAGACCCTGGGGGTAAATGTTCAGCACAGTATGCAGGCATTGAGCTGAACAACTCATTACTGGTGTGGGGAGGAGAATGCAACTAATCCTCATATCATGCTGGAAATTTAACCCTGGCTGTCATAAGAGACTGTTCTCCACAGACAGAATCAAAATGAGCTGAAGAGAAAGTGAAAAATAAAATAAAAATCAAAAGCATCCTCCAATTCCCCCTCTTTGCTTTGGTGGACTGAAATCCCTTAACTGGCTGTGGCCAGCCTGCCAGCTTACCTCAGTTTTCCCTCTGCAACGCAGGTCACTGCCAGCTGCTTGAGACAGTGCGGACAGTCTGTCAAGGGTAGTCTTTGCCCATGTCAGATTCTGATCTAGGCATTACAGCTCAGTAAAGGAAATAGCATCGGATCTTTAAAAGCTTTGGAGTCACAAAATGCAGGGCCAATTTTTTTTAGGCTGTACAAGGACATTCCCCATAGCACCTTCTCCTAGAAGAGTGTGGGGTTGTCTTCCAGGCTATGACGCAGTCCACATGTTTCAACCATGCACTGCAATCCTAGATATTGACTCCTGCATTAGGTTGCTAACCTGTTCCTTGGTCTTTCCTGATGCAGCAGGAAGGACATCAAGCACCAGCTATTCTTCTTCAGCATATCAGTTCCTCCAGGCAAGCAGTTCACTTGTCACTAAGCAGCCCATGTTATGATACAACATAAGACACATACATTCAAAACAACTTAGGCTTACAATTTAAAGGCAGATATTGGAGGTATGAATATGAGAGTGCATGTGCCTAACCACATTAATTTCAAACCAGATCCTTTGAATTCAGGTGTACTGTTTATACAAGCAAGGCCTGAGTACATTAGTCAAATGTAGTCAGACATAGCATTTGCCTTGAACTGCAGTAGTCTGAGTGCTACTGAAAGGTCAATCAGCTTCCAAAAAAGGCTGAACGAGTTCTCCCAGCTGTCAGAGGTGGGATATGTGAAGGGAGCCACTGTGCATCCCATGCTGCCTGTATTCGTGGGTGGCCTGTGAACGACATTTAGTCAGGCCAGTGCATAAAGGCCCTGTCTTCATGCTGCCCCACAAGGCACATCAACCCCATGGAACAATAGGTCTGCTGAATTCTACCCTCAGCACCTCTGCAAAATCCAACAGTGATGCTTTTGAGAAGAAACCCTCAGTTTTCTGCTATGCTTTTCAATATGCAGTCAATAACATATTCTGCAGGCAAGACATACGTGGGACGTCTCTCAGAAAAGAGGCAAAAAAGATTTTAGAGGCAGGAAGGATGAATCTTGAATGTAAGCACCAAAAAAGGGTGCAGGTGGCTTTTACTCAGAAACAGATTTGTGATGTTTCTTTCTTGATCCACTCAAGATTATTCAAAGAATATTCATGAGGGAAAATATCATTTATTTTCCTGGACTGTTACAAGGCTGACAGTGTATGTGAGTGAAAGGAAACAAAGGATCGTGGAAAATATTAACTGTGAGAGAGTAGTAGCCTGCAGTTGCCAGTATTTTGGACAGCAGGTATTTTGCATCAACATCTTCCAATACTGTATGTCAACCACATAGAAACAGAGGCATTAGATGTGCTCTCTGTTTGGTAGAAGTGAGTGGAAGTACAGTACTAAATTATGGTTTTCCTCCAATTGCTCTATCTTCCTGGCACTGTTGGCAAGCATGAAAGCTGTAATTTTCATTAAAAGACTCATCCAGATATTTGGCAGCGATTATATGATTCCTAGAGCCACTCAGTCACAAACAGACAATTAACCCATAAAGCAGTGCTCATATTAGATTTATTTTCATTTTTATTATATATCAGTGGTACAAAGAGAGAGAAGAAACTTAAGGATGTTTACAATAAAAAAACAAACACCACAAGGCAACAAGATAGTACAGAACATAGAGTTTAGCAGTTCAGTCTCTATTTTTATGTTGATAATATACCAGAATGAAATCAAGTTAAGAGCTACAGACAAAATCCATTTAAAAAATAGAAGAAAATATCCAGATTACATGGAGAACATGAAGGAATAGTAAATCACTTCCAGTATTGTAAAAATTCTGACTATAGCTGATGATAAAATTATAGGAATTAATGAATGTATATGCATCCACTTTCCTGTGTGTGCATATATATGTTTGCATATATGTTTATGCAGACATAAGACTGAGTTCACATAATCGTGGAACTGAAAAGTGTCAACTAAAAGCAAATGAAATTATGATGTATATAAATTACTTCCAAACAGTCAGAGACTCATCCTCTATTTTTCCTACTTAAGGATCCAAACTGACATAAAATAAGTACTTCAAGAAACACTATTTTTCAGCTGGAAGATTCTTAGTAATGGACTATTAGTCAGATCCAATAAATAACAATAACAGTCATTTACATACCGTGGCAGCAGTATAGACACAGTGCACTCACCAGAAAAAAATTAAATGCTAAAACTTTTCAAAAGCCTTAGTTCAAAGTAACTCATCACAAGCCATATGATCCTGAGCCACTCCACCAGATTTTCACTTCCACAGCTCTGGAATTTCATTCTGAAATTATCATTCAAGCAAATAAATAATCCCAAGTAGTTTAACTGCAGTTTTCAACCAGGAAAAGCCCTAAAGGTCCTAGCAAAAAACTTTGAAGAGGTTAGGAGCCCTTGTACAGCTTTGAGGCAAATGGCCTCCTTTCTTGAAAACTGAATTTCTGAAGTTTCATGTTTCATTCTGACCATTACCCATTCTTTATCTATATTGTAAATTACAGAATAGACCTACACTGATGTCCATAAAAAGAGAATTGTCAAAATTGTTCAAAATAAAAGCTTTTAAAAGGAGTAACAGCCTTTTTTTTTCATATATTGGGTAGCTAAGAGGAGAGCGCACAGTCAAAAGCCCAGATATTGTCCATTCACAAACATCACCAAACGTTTTAAAGCAAAGTATTTTTTGTAAATACAAACTCAGAGACGCTTTCTTGGTTATGGGTTCTAAAATGGAAATAATAACATAGAGTTAAATAATCTTTTTAAATCAGTGTCTTCATTTCACGTTTTTTACCCCTGTACAAGGTAGCTAAGGTACAATGTTAGAACCCCCTGCCAAATCCAGGGAAATAACCAGATAACATGAATATTACTAGCCACAACAAAATACACACTTTCAAGATATACAGATAAAATAAGCCACATGTTCTAAAGTAACCCACATATAGCAAAATTATAACCCCACTATATTTATACACACGGGTGCAGTTTTCATACACTATTATAGTCTCATATATATCTTTAAATCATGCTGTGAAAGTTTCTGCCTTCCCTTAATGCCGGCTCTAATTTAGGATGAACAACTACTCTCATAAAGAAAAACTGCTGCTGCTGCTGTTTATTAGGCTGCAGAAAGGTCTCGCTGACTAATGTCCCAGGATTAAATGAATGTGGAATAATAAGAGCTGATTTATTTGTGCTCCAGTAGGATAAAGCTGCCACTGATTTTACAAGAAACTATTCATCTGAGGGCTACTATAGCCAGTAAATTGTGGCTGTTGCTGAAATTAGTCTCCAGGCCTTCGTGCAATCTACAGAGTGAAGTAGCAATGCGGTAATAAAGCTATTGTGAGTACTTGGTGTATTTAAAAGGTCCCACTTTTATCCCTGTCTTAAGGGATTCTAAAAGTCAGCTTTCAGAGATGCCCACCAGAAACTCTACTGGCCTTTGCCTACAATTTACATTTCTACCCTGGAAATGTATCAGAATTAAAAATGTATAGGTGGCGATAAAGCAGAAGAAAACACATGCTTGTGGGTTTTGGCTTTTCTTTTTTTTTCCTTTACACAGCCTGGAGTAATGATATCATTTCAGCATTACAGCAGGTACAGAGATCTCTGTCCACCCCAGAAATTTTAATGAAAAGAACAGTAAAGGGAATCCTCAATAAGATAGCAAAAAAGACTTTTTTTTAAGATTTCCTAAAAATTCTCTTACGTTTGCACTTAGATAACAACAAACCAAAAATGAACCAAATCACATTAAAAGATACCAAATGAAATTGACTGAACAGCAAGGAATTACCAGAGCCCTTTAAAAAGATGAAATAATGGGAAATTATATAAATAAGAATTTAAAAGTGAAAATCATGCTTATATAGGACTGGGAGCATTATATCCTGATCCAGTAAAACACTGAATAGTATTACGTTGAACAGACGTTTGCAGAGATATGAGTAAATTGCTGAGCTCTATGGACAACAGCCCATATTGAAAATAAAAGTGAAAGCCTTTTCATCAGATTCATAAATCTCAGCATGCAAATTTTATTTAAAGTTAATTACATTTTTGTCTGTCAGGACTATTTCTTCCAGGATAAAGATCAGGTTATATTTCTAGAATTAACTTTCATTATCTAACTTCTACCTATTCCCTAAATAAAATATAACACACAACATCATTCTCTGACAGTTCATAGTTACTTTATCCACTTCAGTTGGAATTAATGGACACACATGTTCTGCATATATTTGTACATTAGAGTGTAGCAGCCCCTATTTCTTTTGTAAGAAGAAGACCCTGTTGGTAATACTGTTATAGTGCTGTTGACATGATATATATTTATGTGGAAACGTGTATCAGCAGCACATGTCACCTGAAACTCTGACATTAATTCTCACAACTGATCCTGAAAAAACAATATAACTGTTAAACAGAGGGTCCACACAAACACCAAAAGGCATAGAACAAATACAGTCAAAACTTTGCAGGTGAGAGATGACACCTCCTATGAAGAATTCTGCCACTTCATTTTATCCTTCTTACTATTTTTGTTGCCTATTTTTGAAGTGAGCATGAGAGTAAACAGGATCTATTTAAGCTTGGCATGAAAATTCAGTCTGGGATTTCTCCAGGTGAAGAGCATTCATTAGTGAATTATTCCAAGGCACTGAACAAGCTGAGAGAGTCCTCTACCTCCAGTTCAGAATTTGCTAGATAACACTTTTCACCTGTAGTGGATTTCATTTCTTTGTATCGTAACTATAGTGACAAATTTTATCCATAAAATATATTGCACTTAGCACTAGAGCTTTTTGTTTTGAAATGAAAGGTTATCAGCCTTTTCTTTTTATACAATGCTTTATAATTGAGTGTTATGCCCTGCATCTTCAGCTATCCTATCCCTACTTTCAGGTGTAGTCAGTCTTTACTGTATATTATAAATATTTCTCATAGTGTATACTTAATAATGCCAAGAGCCCTACAGGGGAGGACTATTGTCAAGGCAATACTAGAGCTTTAAGTTCGTTTTCAGGAGGGAAGGAGGCAATGATCCATATACTTGAATGTCAGCATCCACGATAACTGTAGGAAAACTTAGCACTGCCTCTAAGCTTTCCATGTCCGCACATTCAGGTAGAATGGAAATATTCCTTTGCAGAAAAGCCAGATTTTTCTAGGCTGTTAGGCACAAAAATTATTACCAAGCTCAATTCAAATTTCTGAAACTATGATCTGTTTTTAGACTGAAAAAACAAGAGTTAAAAAATGCTTTCTGTCAGTCCTCTCCCTTCAACAACTTTTGGAAGACTTGTTGTTGCAAACAGACAGGAACCGTGCATTTTGAGAAAGGGAAGAAATACGATGAAATATACTAACAGATACTGAGGGTAAAACCAAGGTGTCCCAGGGTAGGGAAATAAAGTTAGCACACTGACTTGGTCTTGAGTGATACACAGATAGCTGCTTCTACATTGGAATTACTTTAGCTAGTAAAATTTTTCTGCAACAGTTTTCTCATCCTGTCTTCCTCTGCTAACATCATCATAATGTTAACTCTCTCCTAGTTTACTTTAACTTCCTATCATTACAGTTTATGAGGTGGTATTTGGTGTAGTGAATGTCAGAGTATTATCACAATTTTAATGGAGGTTTCAATGTACGCATTACACCAACAAAGCACGATAACTGCTGTTTAGAAAATGAGATTTATTAATATGAAAATAATCAGAGTATCAACAATGATTTTAAAACTTTCTAGCTAGGATGTTTTGTTTTTTTTTTTTTTCCTACATTTTTTCAAGCATTTTTGTAAATTGAAAAAGTCTACATCTTTTATGAAGGAACTTTTTTCAAAGAAAACCAAGTGATTTTAAATCAGTGTACCAGATATACCAACTAAAAAATTGGTGGGTCAAGGTAAAGCATTTTCAGTGCCATTTACAAAAAGCAATAAAGAGAAAAAATATGAAGGTTTCTTTACTAGCCTCTGGTGTTGGATTTTTACAACAGATTATCATCATTACAGACATATTTATTTTCTCCATCATGCATAAGGTGGAATATTGGTTGGTGCTCACCTTCATTCTCTTGTCAGAATAAAATGGCTGCTGAATTAAATACTGCCCTGTCACTGAAACTGAAAGGATAAATTAACTTCTTAAAGCTTATTTGTAACTCTAGCTGTTCCTAAAGTAACAGTAACACTCACTAAAGATGAACGTTTCATCAGTTTATCAGCTGTGGCCTTATTTACTTCTGTTCAGGTTTCTGTGTCGTATCTAATATTGAGATCAATTACGTCCTAGATCTGGGAAAAAATCTACCTGTACAGATTAAGGTTATTAATTACTGGGAGTAAAAAGTAAACTTCTGTTTCTCTGAACATCAAGACATCCAGCAAGGAAGAGTTATTTTTTCCCCTTTGGCCAAACCCTTTCAGCCAGAACAGAGTGCAAAAACACCTTTTCTTAGACAAACCTCTCTCAGCAGTAGTTCAAGCCACTACTTGTTCCCAATTTTTCTCTTCCTTCTCTCTGTTTTTCTGCGATGTTTCCTTTGCTCTCCTTCTCTCTTTTCCTGTTCTTTCTTGTAAACATGCTTGGACTACAGATTAAAACTAAACATAGTTGACAATGTATGAACATTCATACATAAAATTGTGACAGATGCCAATGTTTGGGGTAAAAACTGCTTTCATTTCCCAGAGAGTTTTGACATTTTGTATACTTACATTCTTGCTGCCTTCCATACATAAACATACGAAGATCTCAGGAATAGTTTGCTGTGCATATGCAGCACTCACAAAGCTTTAATTTAAGGAATTAAAATTATTAAAATTAATCTGAAATTTTACTTTGACAAATATTGGAGGATAATCTAAGGTATTTCAATTACAGTTGTAATGTAAGGAGGAAATTCAAGGCACAGTTGTGTTCTAACTGGGTGTCAGGGTTGTGCTTGTGTGCAAACCCACTGAACCCTGTCATCAAGTCCCCATGTCATCCGGGAACACTGCAACCAGTTCCTGCATAGGTGTAAGAACAGACTGACCTAAGGCATGGTGATGGACTCCATTTCTAGCCACCTTTGTGACAAAGCTTTTGAATACATGCTACAGGACTCTCCAAGAGAATTTTGGAGCCTGGAAGATGCCCCCAGGCAGCTCCTACTGTGCACTATTTGTACACCTACATGTGTTGATTAATACTCTGAGTGGAGACTCTGGCCATCCTAGAGGTGCCCCCAGGCAGTTCCAGCTGCAAATCTGACTAAATTGCAAATAGATAAGACCCTAGTACATTTCAGAAACAGTCCTGTGGGTACAGAAATAGCCATGTAGGACAGCCTTTTCTGCCACCTAGTTGTGTATGTCTGTGTTGTACACAGTTAAAGATAATCAATAGCAATGGATGGATTGTGCACTTGTGGGGGTGCTCACATAGGACCACTGACCAGGCGGATTATAAGAATTCATCAGAACAACAAGTTCAGGGAGTCTCAGCTGATCCAGCTGAAGAAGCCATTGCAAAACCCTTCACAACCCAGACAACTGAGCATCGTGTTCAAGAGATTCAGTTCCACATGTGATCACTAACCTTTGCAAAAGATTACATAAAATTAGTTTTGAACAAACTGTCTGTCCACAAGTCACTATGGAACAGAAAAAAATATGTGCTGGAAATCCATCCTAGAGTCTATGAACTCATACTGAAACAGTTAAGATGTCAGCACTGAGCAGGTAACCAGCAAGTCTTAAACATTGGTTCTGAGATTGTCCTTACAATACTATTTCTGTAGATTTACAGAAGTAAAACTCTTAGCTAAGATTTTCCTTTCTGAGATATCCTGAAAAATATATGGAAGAGCTTTCAGAGATCCTTAAAAAGGACATAAAAACTACTAGACTACTTCATGTAGGCTTGGTGATGTATTGACTTTTGATAAAACATCTCAGTAATAGTTCTGAAAAGGACATTTTTTTTCAAGTTAGTGCATTTTACAACATTTTTTTTTTCTTGTGAGTACAAAGCAGATTGCTTCCTTCCATATTTGTATCCACTGTATTGTTCAAATTTTGTTCACACAATACCTTTGAGGGGGATTGTTTTTGTTTAGACTAAGAACATAGTATTTTGGTAGCATTAAGTAGGAAGCTGTTCATCTTAAGTGAAATTCAGGACATATTGAACTCAACAGAAAATCCCCTGTAGAGAACGATTCTCATCTCCACTCTTTATAGCGCTGTGGAATAAATTAAGAATGAGAAAATCAGTCTAGCAAAAAAGCTACTGACAACAGTTTTCTGGAAATGTCTGCCCAAGCTTTTAAAAGAATCTTCTTCCAATCAGTTTACGAATTCTATTTTTGTTTTGCTTTTTGTTAATATTGTGGCAAACTTCCAGACAAGAGTGTTTGTAAGATGTCTGCAACAGATTTGTAATAGAAATCTGAATAAATTCGGTTTTATTTTAAAAAGCTACAATCATCAGTGATATTTTGTTGAGTGTCTGCTGTTTCAGTCAATATGATAGGATTGATAAATGCAATCTGGATATTAATTTCAATCTAATAAGGAAGAAAACAAAAACAAGCTGTTTTGCGTTATACAGGGACAAAACAGGTCAAAGAAAATTCAAATTTTTACAGCTGTGTGATCAAGGTCAAAGATGATGAAAGAAGACAAAAAGTAGCAATATGGGCACTGTGAAACTACAGAATGATTAAAATCTCATCTTACATCAAGGAAATTGCTTGAACACAAATAGAACATCTTATAGCTAACTTTTTATTCTGTAAACCTTTTAGATGTTCTTGGAATGTTTGATGAAATTTTCTTCCCCTGTACAATAGCCTTTTGTAGCTTTTCTTATTAGTGTGGACCTGCAGCCTGCCAGCATTAAACATTAATCCTCTGCATAATGAAACTGTGAGAATGGATTGCTATGAAATTTCGCACATTTGTTAGTCTGGTGAGGAAGATGCTCATTTTCATGTCTGGCTTTTCAAGGTTTTCTGATTAAAAAATGCACCTCTAAAATCAAGATTGGGTGGAAGCTGAGAATAATTTGTTTCATTCTTATTGGTGTTAATGTTTCAATTCAATATTTAATAAAAAATAAAACATCCAAAAACACACAGTGGGAAATATTTGGTTCAAATGAAGCACATAGTATGTAGCAGAGCTATGCACAACTCACACTAGGCATGGAAGCACCATAGGCCAAGCACTATCCAAGTATGCCAGGTGATAATTCACAAGAAGTAGTACATCATAACTCACACTTGCTTAGCATCACACCTTCTGGCATTTCTTTGCACTTGTACAAATCTAGTTAGTTTAGATATAAGAACTAACTGGATCCACATGACCAGTGTTGACAGGGTTAAGAAGGTTGTGGGGGAGCTCCCCAGATTTTAAGGCTTAGAGTATTTGACTTACGTTAGCAACATAAGAATGTCCCTTTGCAGATGGGGGATAACAGATTGCAAACAGTCATATTCACCTGGGAGGAGACATTGGATGAGACAATAAGGGAAACTGTGGACTAGGTGAAACTGCATTGGGTTAAATTGCTCTGTTTTGGGAACCAGAGAGGATAAAAGCTCTTTTAGCAGACTCTCCTCATGGGTGGAGATGTCCTGGCAAATTCATGGTTAAATGTGATGACAATCTCAGTCTGCCTTGAGGGCATTACCCAATGCCTCAGCAAGGGGTAAGAGCGACCGGACAGAAGTTCTTTTGGCTTCAGAGCATCTTCCGTGAAGTCAAAGGGCCATTCCAGAAATGCAGCAGAATCTGGCTCCCTATGCATAAGAGAGCACTTGGGCCATTTTTGTCACCAGCACCCCAAGTAACTAGATGCAAAAAAGTAGCCATTGCATTTAACATAACTAAGGGAAATGGGGATTTTAGAGCATAACATTAGCATACATATATCAACATTTTCTCTAGCTGGGCTTTAAGCACATATCTAATCATTTATACATGCAGTTACCTAATATTGGCACACAGTCCCAGTGCGTTATAAATGCAAGCATAGAAATACATCTTATTAGTTCCTGAGTGAATTTGGAAGTGTCGGTGCTGGAATGCTTTCCTTGAGGTAGATGGATGCTTTCACAAGTTACTTCAGAAGTCTGTAGGGTAGAGCAGATCAAAGTAAAACTTTGCAAATGTCTAACAAAGAAGAGATACAAGTTAATTTACAAATGCTGTAATAAACTGAGAAGTAAAACAAACGCCCGTGGTGTTAAACAGTTAACCTGCTGTTATACTGATTCTGAGAGTAGGGGGGAGGAATTAGCAAGAATTGCAGTTTTTCAGGATTCAGTAGGATCTGCCAATCACAACTCCCATTCTGAATTCTGTTGCCCACTTCTTGCCAGTGGTTGAACAGACATTTTAAAACCAAAATATAGCTTCTAGTGTTTCAAAAGCAGCCAAAAGATCCCTTCCCTTGGACACAAGAATATTAAAAAACATCCACTAGTTATGCACAGCACTGTGAGATGAGATTGCCTAAAGCCCATGGAGTCCACTACAGTATAAAGTTTCAGATGAGACAGAGATGTCACTTTGGATGGGCTTCTGCTCTCGTTTCGAGTTAAGGCATTTAGGATGCACCAGGTCTCAAAATGTGAGGTGTTTCTCAGTCATCAAAGCTGAAGAGCTCCTGCTTCAAAAAAGTAAATGAAGATATAGAGAAGGTGGAAAGGATACAAACACCACACAAAAAGACCAGTTTGATGGCTGAAAAAATGTCTTTCCTTGCTCATAATTTTATGAGTTAAAACTCCTTGCTAATTATTCTTCATTCTCTCCATAATCATTCAACACCCCTGGCTTGTTCCCACATTCACTGTCATGTATTTTGCTATCAGTTTGAGCTCACTCACTCCTCATCCATCTACCAAACACTTTCCTTGCCCTCTTATATATGAACTGAACAGTGGCATCCTAAAATAAATAGATAAACAGATCATTTAGTTAGCTTATTTCTCCTCAGCAACAAATAAATTGTTGCTTGGGGGAGATTTCACCAACCAGCTTTGTGGACCAGTTAAGAAGGAAGGACACGCCAAAGAGAAAATTGTGGCAGAAAAGCTGTGTGAAAGCTGTTGGAGGCGGAATAATAAGAAAGTGGAGCCGAAAAAGGAACGTGAATAAGATCAGAATTAGGCCTTGTGTGTTAAGAGATCTGCATTTAATGTTGCAGCATGTAGCTGATTGCAAAGCAGCAGGAACGTAGCAGCACCTGTCTGCTAACCTCAGGAACAGCCTCTGTTAAATTTGATTTCATTCATTTAATAAGTATCAGTAAGAATCAGAGATACTGATATGTTGCAATGTTGGGAAATAAAATGGCATTTATTGGCAAGGGAAAACATCTAAACAGGTCAGTTTTTCAATTCTGGATTCAAGTCACAATACACATACTTGCAAAGTATCTCATTTTCCATGTTCCCTCACCTCTGTGACATAACAATAGTGAACTTCAGATTGTCACAGAGGAGTCACACCTGTATCACTTAGGTGAATCCTTTAATAAAATGCATGGATAAGTATTGGAGGGAGAGACTTTCTGCTGACAGAATGACATAAAATGACAGACTGTAGGTTTGCCAAGACATTGGATATATTCTGTAAAATTGCCCTGCTTACAAGCATAAATCTAGACAGTTAACCTATACCGATGTTCGGGGAGGGAGGAAATTTTGCCATTTCAATAAGAAAAGTGTACGGACATTCCAAAAACAAATAATAGAGGATAAAATAAAAAAAAAAAATCAGAGTCAATATTTTCTTAATTTGCTGATTGTCCACAAAATCATTTGTATATCAAGATAAAGAGCAGATTAGAAAATAGCAAATATAAACCTAATGGACAAAAGAGAGAACTAAAGTGATACTATGTTGTACGGCATGTCTAGAAAGTCATAAAGACATATAAACTAAAACTGATCACTTGAGTACAACAAACAGACACAAGAAGTTAAGCATATTGGCAGTGTGCAGTTCAAATTGGTGCCAGAAAGGAAAATCCCAGCACTTACATGACTACTACAAGTCATATAAAAAGGTGCCAATATTCAGCTAATCAACTGCTTTGAGCATACATTTAGTCAGAAGAATTATTCATTAAAACAATAGGTGCCAAGGAACAGATTTGTGTTAGAGGTTTTTTTATCCAAAGACAAACAGTAAAACTGTCCAAAGCACCATAAAGATTTGTTTCTTTCACAGAAAAATTGTTTGGACACATAGGGCCAAGATTCGCAACACTATCAAGATGCTAGAGATGCCAATAAACTCTAATTTCTGGACTCCAAAGGATTTCTGAATTTCTGAGGTCTGAATGCCTCATACAATACCCATAGCATACATTCACATCTCAATCTAGAAGCTTACTTGTATATGTTGTAAGGAACATAACTCCCCTTGACTTCTAGTTAACAAACTCAGGACCTATTTAGGGACTATTACAAATTGTACAGTTAAAGGTGTTGTAAGATACTGAACTGCCTCTGAACAAGCTCATCTTTCTACACAGCACAGTGAAGGGCCATTCAGAGGCATTTGCTGGAATCCCAGAAGCAGGACAGCATTGCTAATTAAAAGGATAAGTAGAGGCAGAACTAGTTAACCTAGGGCAAGTACTGCTAGACTACTTTGTGGTCCAAAGCTCCTACTGGCATTGTATGGCACCATACAGAAGTACAGTAAGGTCTTTTTACCCTTTTGCAGCTTACTTGAACTTCATACCTGTCCACTACTGTAAATCTCATCTGCAGGTCTTAAAAACTCATTTATTTTTCAAGTATGCTTTCTTCAAAGGGAAAAGTACTGCAATCCATTTCATTAGGTTAAAAAAAAAGTATTTGGCATACAAATAATAGCCACAACAACCCTTCACTTTAGCATATTGCAGCTCACTGAGGTATCTCCCTCAAAAATCCTGTTCTTAATAGATTTTTTTTATAAATACTAGAAAGTCTGGATAAATGCCATTCTTAGAAGGGCTACTAAGTACATTTATATGACTTCAATAGAGAGAGATGACCATTTATAGTAGCTAAGAACCTGCCCCGCCATAATTTATTAGTTTTTATGTTACTGGAAACCACACAAGCTTTGTTCTCATGATCAGTGATTGCACAGTAACTGAACATTCAAAATGGCCCAATTTCTGCCATCAGCCTTGTCAGTTACATAGCAAACAGAGCCTATATTTGTATAGCTCTCTGGCTTCAAATGACTTATGTAGCATCTTCTCACTCTGAATTAAACACTACCCTAAAAGTCTAATCCTTATTTATGATAAGATCCTTTTCACCTCTGTTCATAAAGGATCTACTCATTTAAAAGTCCCTCTACTCCCTGTCAGAGTATATAGGAGACTTAGCGCAAATGAAAATCTATTCCTAAATACACAAAAAGATTAATTGACTGGGTAATGTATTGAAATCATTTCCTCAGCACTGCAGAGGATATGCACATATATCTGCTTCTCCTTGGGTGCCTGTTACTACATGTGTGTGAACATTTATTTGAATGCTGTTCTTCTTTAAAGGGCTTCCTGTGCACTTATATAGATTTCAATTAATAGTTGAAGAAGACCACTAGCATGGTTTGTCCTCAATAACCAATACAAAGACCAACATAAATAAAGGCAATAGTGGAAAATCGATAACGTCAGTAGGTCAAGGGCACTTCGTAGTGCAGAGCCAAAAACCATCTCTTGCCCACATTTACATAGAATACCTTGGGGGAAAAAAGAAATCTCTGCTCATGTGAAAATCCTGAGCCTTTGTGACTATGGAAGTTACTGTATAGTACATATTTCTACAGTCAGAGTTCTTCTGTCAGTACATTTAAACCATGAAGTGCTTTTGCTGCTGATTTGGCTATTACGGGAGGAAAATGACCTGTAAAGATGTTTTGAGTAGCTAAGTGTTTTGCATACATTATGGCAATGTGAGACATAAAGAACAGAGATAAGAATGAAGTTTACTAAAGTCAGTACAAGCAGGTTTATTTTCCATATCACAGCAAGGACTTCTTCTAATAATCTTCTGAACTGAAGGGAAACAAGCCTGTCAAGATAAACACTTACAGAATTTGGGATTTGCAGGATCAGTTGGAAAACATTTCCCACCTGCGAAAAAATATGCTTTTAAAATTACAAAGGCAAATAACACAAAACTTTTGTATTATTAGACCTCCCTTCAGTGCTGCCAAGCAAGGAGCACACATATGAGGGGAAGTATTATAAGCGCAGGTCCCAGTTTCCCATAAACACCCAGGTTGCTACCGCAATCATTTTCCCGAGGGCTGTGATGAGGGCAGAGGGCAGAGAATAGGCCCAGGACCCTGTTTGCCCTGCTGGCCCAGACTGGTACCTAGCAAGGGGCACCAGGACCACAGCCCTGCCAGGCATCTCCTAGAGATGGACACTTCCTAGACCAGTGCTTCTCAGATGCTTCATCCTGTACATATTCATGTTGTGACATACCTGTGCTCCTCTGCTGTTCATTAAAGGAGCCAAGTCCCCAGGAAGAGCCAGCTCCTGTGGACTTCATGTAAGAAAAACTACTTGAGAGTTCAATCTTGTGCTCAAGGGAAGCACCAAGCCACCCAGAACAGTTCCTCCTTTAGCTAATGCTGTCAAACTAAACTGGCAGTAGGCTACATACATGGTGAGCGATGCCATTCTCGGAGGGCCCCATGATGCTAAGGAAAGTATTTCCATGTGGTCCCATGGGTTTTGATTCAAGCCTCCAGTCTGCTCAGCCAGCCACAGGAATACACAGGTCAATGAACAGCAAAAATTCCTCCTATTATGCGCCAGGCAATTAACTATTTTGCTACTGAATGGAAAAGGTAGTTGAGGTATTAAGAGACTTGCTCCCACTGATGTTTGTCAAAAATTGAATGAAACTTTTGTTTTCTAAGTTTATTGAGCTTTATACTTTAATCATATCTTTGCAGCTATTACCCAATGCTCAACATCACTCCTGGAGGAAGGAGAAGCACATATGATTTACAAGAGTTAAAGAGATTCGTGTTGTTACTTTTCTTTTTTATAAGCTCTCATGAACACCACTGCAGTTAAAGGTCTGTCAGCATTTCCATTAAAAAACTAGATTTTCAGCAGTTTATATCTTAACTGTAAAAATTCACCCCGTCCTGCAACTGGTGAGGCAAATTCTTAATTGAGGAGTAAACTGGGATTTTTTTGTTGTTGTTTGGTTGGGTGCTTATTTTTTGTTTTATTTATTTCATGCATTTAAAAGGAGTTTTCGTTATTTGAAAGTTAAGTAGATACAACTCTAGAAATAAAGAGATAAGCAAGTTAAGCTGCATTAAAAGACTTTCTTTTCCAAAGGAAGTTTTGCAAACAAGCTATAGTAAACTACAACAAATATACCTTGATATTTTAAAAACAAAATAAAAACAGAATAATGATTCACTTTTAAATATTTTTCTATTGGCATCAAAGTTCTATAAACACATTTCCACATCAAAGTACATGATTGAACAACTGGCTAATTATCTGGTCATAAAGTGTGTCTAGATAACATTTTCAGGTCTTGAATCGATGTAATGCTTTAGGTCAGCTCCCAAATTTCTTCATCCTGTCTTCTGTCTTGCTTAAAAATAGAAGACAATTTCTATATAGACATCTCATCATGTACAGAAGAAGCTGCAGGTGTCTAGTTGAACAGGGAATTGTGCCCAGAGTTTTCAAAAGGATAAACTTCTTACATATCGTTTTCATTTACAATATGTCACATATGCAGCAGTTGCGGGCAGACCTCCCAGATATCTATGGTGTTTGTGTGGTTGAATTCAATAGCAATTTAGCTTTTCTGTTAAATGTACTTTGCAGAACAGATAGGCAGACTGACAGTAAAATAAACACGACCCTAAGGGCCATCGGTTTAACTCAGACAAGTGTGGCATCCAGGAAAAGCGCTACAAAGCTGGAGAAGACTGAAAGAGTGTTTAAAAAGCTCTCAGGCAAAGAAGAAAAACACAATATGAGCACAAGTGGCAGAAGTCTGTGGAGGATAGTGGGGTGGTTAAGAGGAAAGAAGGTCTCATGCTTAGTCATCATTATTCATACAACAACAAAAAAGAACTACAGGAAGGTAACATAAACAGCTACAGAAAACTACTTTACATATCTACATATGTTCTTAGGACCAGATGTTACCTTCTTGTGAGATAAGGAGAAGTTTTTCTCTGAAATTGAGACTAAACATGGTGAGCAGACATTGGCATGTTGATGTATGAGCAACCTACTGTAAAAAGTTGTCTACCACAGGTCTTCTGAGCCAGACAGTTTCTTCAAGGTAATTAATCAAAGGAGTTAGGCAAGAATGGCAGCTGCTGAAGTATAAGCATTCAGATTTACAAGCAGTAATTATGTAAGAGGACCTCAGTGTGCAACATCTAAGAGAGTCCAGCGAGTTCCCTACACAGAGCTGATGGATACGCAACACATGTGGTTTCACACACGGCCTAGGGTACTATGAAACAATTCCCCAGACTGCAGAGCTGAGCCCTGACAGTCATGTAATTAAATGATCCAGGGAGACATATAGCTTCAGCTTTTGTAACTAAGGGTACTCATACACACACACACACATACACATACACACACACAAACACATACACTCATAATTGTTTGTCCTATATGCATGTAATGTCTGCTAGAAATACAGCACTTCAGGCATGTACAATTAACCATCAGTCAATCAAGGCATTTTATCACTGGCATCCAAGCACAATGCTTAACTTAAAAGAAGGACATTTCAAAGTGTCCTGAAAACCCTATCTGCCTCTTTCTTTCTTCCTTCCTTCCTTCCCTCCTTCCTTCCTTCCTTTTTTCCTTCCCTCCTTCCTTCCTTCCTTCCCTCCTTCCTTCCTTCCTTCTTTCCTTCCTTTCCTCCTTCCTTCCTTCCTTCCTTCCTTCCTTCCTTCCTTCCTTCCTTTCTCCCCTACCTCCCTCTCTCCCTCCTTCCTTCCTTCCTTCCTGCCTGCCTTCCTTCTTTCCTTCCTTCCTTACTTCCTTCCCTCTCACTTGAAATACCTTCATCACCTTGGAACAGTTTCATTCCTGGCAGAATAAAAGTCTCAGTAATTTCTTCACAGTCTTTGGTCATGTTCATACACATTGCATCACTTATTGAGGAGAGGAGGTATTTAATACCAGTCTTAAGAATGAAAGAGGAAGCAGCCCTTGAATTAGCCAAGAGTCTCCACTGACGAAGAATTTTCTCAGTTTGCTAGTGATGGTTAATCCTGCTTTATGTCTTCAGTATAAGAACATCCTTTTTAGCACTGAGCTAAAATACTGTGGTATCTGTGAGTTTAATTCACTGAATGCAAAGTACTTCTTTGATTCCTTCTTTAGCAGCAGCCTGCTATATATTTTATCTTGTAAACTCAGACCCTGATTTTATTTGGTTCATCTTTTGTTTTTACTTTGTAGTGAGCTGCAAACTAGGATAATACAACACAGTTGCTAAAATTCCAGTTTTCAATAATCATATAGGCATGTATTTCTTAGCTTAGATTTATCTCAAGCCCTAGATACTGCAGTCCAATCTGATAATGTGTGCAGACAGTAGACATTGGAAAATATGTCCTTGTGTAAATACAACATAGCTGAACCTGTTTGTCAGGATGGAAAGGTGTATGAAAGGACACTGCACTTGGTGCCCCAAAGGGAAAATATGATGTACTATCCAAGGCAGAGTATTAATCATAGCTGATATTTCTGGACAATAAAGTAGAGTAATCCTTGTGAACAATCTCTCTTCAAGGATAAAAAGGGAAACTAAGGAACTGGCAGTATTATATGAAACGACATAGCCTGACATAGGATAAAGCTAGAAGCATCTCAGAAATCTCATCTGGAAAACAGCTTAATAATTGCTACATGGTTTATTGTGGCTAACGTAATTTTTTCTCCTATTGCATCAGGGTCATTTTCTTGCTTGCAAAACAGACACCTGGGCTCCCTGTAAAGTTGGCAAACCTGTAGTAAGTGAAAGCACTTGTCCATTTAGACTTCCAGAGTTCACAAGGTTACACCATATCTCCCGCAGAAGAGAAAATGTTAGTACAATTTCAAAACCCCCAGGAACTGGATGTGCAGACAGTGATATTGTTACCCACTCCTACAAGACACTTCAGCTGTTAGATGTCTGATATGTACCAGTATCATGCAATGAAACACAAATTACATGATGAGGCACAGCAGGTTCAGTTTTAAAGAAACATTTCTCTTTACAATGAATGTACTGAACAAACCTGGGGCCAACATATAACTTCAGGGCAGAAAAACTGGGAACAGATGCAATGGAGGAGTTACTCAAGTTCTGACTATGCAGTGTCAGGAGCACGGGAAACCTCCTCTGACATTTCACAGAGGCTAAGTTCCTTTGATTATCAACTATGCATAGTAAGTATGACACCTTTCCAAAAGCAGACAACTATATGTCAAAACGGAAGGAACCCAGATGCTTTCCAATACATTGGATCTGTATAAATCTAGGTTGAAAAGAGTGAAGACAAAGAAATGCAAGAAATTCATTAAACTGCAACTACACAAAAAACACTGAAAATTCTGTACTTCTGAAAGCCAAAATCAACTATTTGTCATTCCCGCTGGAAAAGATCACCAAGTTTTTAGACTAGAAACCCTGGACTTTGACTCATCTGGGACAGAAACGTGGCCACAATTCACCAGAGCCAAAGAAATGTTCCTACTTTTCACCATCCTGATAGGAAGGATCCGAGATAGCCCATAACATTTCAAATGCATTATGGCTAATGCGCAGTTTCAGGTTCATGATAAAACACATCATTGTTTGTTTCTTTGGGAAGTTTCAGGGTTGCATTGTACCTAACTTCTTGGGTGAGCAAAAAGTGAGGGTGGAGGCTGGAAAATGCTTTTGGCCTGGAATGCCTGGTGCCATGTTGTGGCTTTACAGCCCTTCCTGCTGCTGCTGCCGACCATCAAAGGAGGTCTGGGCAGCACTAGGCTTTCCCTCTCCCTCCTACCTTCTCCATCCTCCACATCTTCTCAGTCTTCTCCATCCTCACCCCCACCCTCACTGCCCTTTCCCATCCCCCTCTCTCCACGGAGGCTCCCCACACAGCAGCAGAGCATATGATACTGCACAAACAGTAGAAAAGGCTCCCAGATAAAGGCAGAGGCATGTTGGACACACAGACTGCTGCTGCCCGGGTCCTGATCACTATTTGTGCACAGGTAGGGTTGGCCAGGCCCAAGGAGCAGCATACCCAAAACCTTTGTGCAGGACAGTCCGTCCTCTGACACATCATGCTGCGCAGGCAAGGTCATCAGCCTCCAGCTGGCCTAATCATTGGCCTCATTCCCATCCTTAGTCAGAAAGAGACACAAATTACACTTATATGGTTTAAAACAGGTACATGGGACATATTTTCCTCAATGGTCCATGAAGAAGGAAGCAGCAACTGAGCATCTTCAAGCAGAGGGTGCTGCTTGCCTTTCCGTTGGTCAGCTAAACTAATGCTGAGGATATAGCAAATCATGTGTTTGGAGTTACAGATGGGAGGTGAGCCCTTGAAAAGGGACCATCCTCAGTCACAGCCATTTACTGAGTGAAGCGCTGCCTCTCCTACTGTCACACCTCATGCCCCCAACCTTTGTGTTCCCCAGCTCCATATTCCAAGGAGTGGATAAGCTTAGGCTGCTGCCAATGTTATTACATATCCAGTGACTGAACAGCATGCTGTCAAGTGGCACCTTTCAAGAACTCTACAAATGTCATTTATTTTAAAATACTTGTTTGGGTTTAAATTTTTCATCTAAAATACAAAATTAATGTGGCAAACAGTGAAAGAGAGAAATATTTTATAAACACATATACAAAAAAAAAAAAAGAGCTCCTCATGTTGCTGCCTAACGATGGAGTGTTTTAAGAATGCTTCTCTAACATTTTTCTTTGTTGTCTGATCCAGAGTTTAGTGTAGTAGGATTTAATTTTTAGTGTCACCACGAAATGCAGTGTGCAGCACATGAAATGTTAATGTAATGCATAAATGTGCAATTCAAAAAAAACAAGGTGATATAAACAAACAAGTATTGAATCAGTGAAATATTCCACAGTGTGCAGGTGCCATTAGGCACAAAAATAATGGATTATTCCACCCATTCAAACTTTGACTTGGCTATCTCCCTTCTTTTCCTTTCTTCTAACCTCTGAACTGAAGTTTCCACTCTGAACTGAGAGGAACCAAATGTTCATCAAGCCAAACTTAATATTGCACTTATTCATGAAAAAAGCACTGGACTTTCTACAGGTGTGAACCAGTCTAACTTCAATGCCATCAGTAAAACTACATCACTTAACACTAGCTGAAACTTCCTTAGGCAGGGAATACCAACTAGGGGCACTCCAGAAGGATAACTAGAACTGTTAAACACCCCTTTACTTCTTTCCAGTGCATGAAACTTAAGGGGTTATTTTGTTTGAGATTCAACAGGATCTCATCTGCATCTTTTCCACAATACTCTGCACCTGGATTTGGATGACTAAAATAACCCCAGCATGTGGTAATTCCTGCATTTCACCTTGTCTTAACTCAGAATCTTATACATAAAACCTACACTTTGCAAGATTTCAATAAACTCCAAAAGCACATTGTCTCCTCAAGTGAAATGAGGAGGACAGTGTTTTCCTGCCTCATAAAGCTGTTATGAGGGTAAAAATACTAAATAGTCCAGGTTTACAGATACTAAGCAATATGGTCATTTAAATGTCTATGCTATAAGACAGAGGTATGACTAGAGTTCAAAATTACTTAGTACTGTAATGAATAAATAAAGCAAGTATTTCAATAGGATGGTCAAAGTCAAGTGATCACAGAAACATTACCCCATTTTTATGTTTGGACTATAGTTGTGCTGTCTATAGTTACACACTTAATTAAAACTGTTTATCAACATAAGAAAAAAAATATACAACAAAACATTTTTTTTTTCCATTGTAACTGAATAACAATGACAAACATTAAGGCTGGGTCTATACCACTGCATTTTTCTGATGGAGAAAGTTATGCCCTGTTCCCAGGCTGGCTCATGTCTTTTTTGGAGATAAATCTCTCTATGGTTGACCATTCAGGTCCACACACTGCACAGGGCTTGACCCAGCTCTCCTCAGTGCTCAGCTCTGTGCTTTTAAGTCACTACTGGGATTTTATCTGTGAATATTTTTTTTTCATTTCACTCTGCCCAAAATAGTAGGGCACAGTTATCAGAATCAGGTTTTTATACTATTGTGTTGATGGTAGGTGTTTGTGGTCTGGGGTATTTGCCTGAGGGCAGATGAGGTCACTTAGGAGTGCAATGTAGCATGATATGATGTGTGATAGTATACAAACGACAGTATAACCTCTGTAGGGTAGACAGAGGCAAACCTGGTGAAATCTGATCCTTGTTACTTGCACTGAGAGATCACTGTAGTGTGCCACAGGGAAACAGTTTGTTCACTCTATAGAGGACCCAGCAACGAGGTGCCTTACATGCATTGCTGTTGTGGTTTAACACCAATGGGCAGCTGAGCACCACACAGCCGATCGCTCACTCCCCACCTCAGTGGGACGGGGGAAGAATCAGAAGGGTAAAAGTGCAAAAACTCATGAGTTGAGTTAAAAACAGATTAATAATTTAAAACGGGGGGGGAAGAAAAGAGAGGGAAAAAACAAAACCAAGAATAACAAGTGATGCAAAAGAAAACAATTGCTCACAACCTACCAGACGATGCCCAGCCAGTCCCTGAGCAACAGCAGCCCCCGCAAACCTCCACTCTCCAGTTTTACTGCTGAGCATGGTGTCACATGGCATGGACTATCCCTTTGGTCAATTAGGGTCAGCTGTCCCGGCTGTGTCCCCTCCTCACTTCTTGTGCATCCCCAGCCTGCTCGCTGGCAGGGCAGTCTGAGAAGCAGAAAAGGCCTTGACATAAAGCACTGCTCTGCAACAACTAAAACTTCCTTGTGTAATCAACAGTGTTTTCATCACAAATTCAAATCATAGACAAATACAAACTACTATGAAGCAACTTAACACTATCCCAGGCCAAAACTAGTACAATTGAGAAAAGTCAGGGAATCAGGACCCATTCATGTCTCTTTCCAGTTTTGAATACAAACATAAGAGAAATGCAAAAACTAGGACACAAGATAAGATTCTTGGATAATTTCATGCCCTCCTTAAAGCTAAATGGATTGCGGATTTCTCCTTGATTTATCTGTTTTAAGTATCTGATTTTGTGAGCAAATTATAAAGTTACATTTTCTAGCAAGAAGTGATATAAAATGATCTTTGGAGAAAAAAATTAAAAGTTTAAAAAGCCAAAATTTCTATTTTCTTGTATAGTAGCAGTTGAGTATTTAAATATTTAATGGTGCATAATACATAGTACTTATAATTTGAAATTATAACCAATCTACATAGGACATTTTAATAGGCAGGTGGTAGTAATGGTTCATTTCTCTTCAAAAGGCAATGAAAATATCATAGTCATCACAATTAAGACAGTGTAAAGATATGAAATCTTTTGATCTGCTTCTCTGTTGTCCACATATTTCAAGAAAGTTATAAAAATAACGTAAAAAGTATTAGCTTTCTATCACAAATGTGTGATACATTCATATCTTGATTTTATTCCAGAGTGTTTAAATCTTGACTTCCACCTTGAATAAATTAAAACAATTGCCTTAAATGTAAATGTCTAGCTAATTTTTAATGAGATCTGCACCAACACATTTGAACCTAGAAATAAAGCCATAAGGCCACTGTCTTTTTCACTTTTGCGTATCAAAATTAAATTGACCTTCTCAATTTCTCCAATATTTTAGAGTCAGAAAAAATTGGAGCCTTGTAGCCAGACCCAGCTGAAGGTCTCCCACAGGTTACACCAAGTAACTCCTACAAATGCAACGCTCACACCCCACCAACGTCAGCAAAATTGAATCTATCTTATCTGAGGTACTATGGGCAAGGACCTCTCTAACAGGCAGCAATGGGCAGGCCAAGGGGTGAGCAGAGGTGATCAGCACCACAAAGATGGGGACACTGGGTGCATCCCTGAAGAACCGGTTTCTCACTGCCAGAGGTGAAGCCAGAGGCAGGCAAGGAGATTTGTGACCACTAGCAGCAGCCACCTCAAACCCAGCAATCTCCTGTCCAAGCCACCTGCTCACTTTGCTTGAGCTTAGTGTCAGTCTCATATCCAGCCCAAATTTGTTCTTCAGACCCAGATATTCCTCCCTGTGCTGTTGTATAGAAGCTTTTCCAGGACATATTTCATTTCCAAAGTATTAAATCCATGGGAAACTGATAATGTTTTCATTATCTGTAATATTAGTAGCAGCAACAGTAGCTGTGTTAGCAGTATTAGGTAGCTCAAGTTAGTATCTCCTAATTCCAGAGCCTTGGCAGTAAACATGGGAACAGGAAACATCCCAGTCGGTCCTGTGAGAGTACTCCAGCTTTCAGCAATGCAGTATATAGTCTTATCAGATTTCAGATGTCCCAGAGGGAAATGTTGATGCAACTTTGCTGCTCCTCTGAAACTTGTTTTTGAAGCTCTTCCATTTCTTTTGCAAGAAAACTCGATGGGTTTAGTTTTAAGCTCCTGCCTTCTCTCCTGAGCTGTCTTTGACAACTCTGTCCGGAAACAGAATACTGAACTCAGTTCTCGGTTGCAGTTACAAATCTCACCAGAAGTCATTGTACAAGATCACCTTTTGTGATATTTTACAGTGCAACCTTAACATTGCAATGCAAGTTGCACAGATGGAATTGATTTCAGCAATATCGTCGTGGATGTTTATAAGAGCACACTTGATCCAACAGTAGATTATGCAGGAGACCAACAAAGCTAAGTCCTGTTAGCTTAAGAAGGAGGCAGTTTGTACCTTATGATACAAATCGTAAGGTCAGTCTGGATTATCAGCTGGATTCCAAAACTTCTGAAGCATGCTTTTTCTGTAACAGCCTGCTGCAGAAGGAGCATTTTTTTTTTCATGTGTGCAAGCTATACTTTACATTGCAGAATGCTTTCTCCTGATGTTCTACCTCTTAGAAAGACAAAGCAGTCCTCTGAAGAAACTCTAAAGAATTTTTTTTTTACATTTAAAATAAATAATATTTATAATGGGATACTTATTTAATTATATTTAATTATTTATAACAATTCATAATTTATTTATAATAAATTTTGTTTAAATAAAAGATTATCAAGTCAGATCACCTCTGGTCAGAACAGTTTCTGTTCTGAAACTATTATATGTAAACAGAAAAATCAGTGACGAATTCCAAGATCTGTTTGAGAGTATGGATGCTTTTTACTTCTTTCAGCTCCCTTTCACCTCTGTCACAGAACTCCTTTTACATTGCTCTTCCTTCATTTGTGTTCCCTCCTACCTCCCCACATGCCCTTTTCTACTTGTCTTTCCCTTGCTCTTCCTTTGAGTTTAATTTTTTTTTTCTCTGATACAAGAAAAGAATGCTAAAAAACATGTACAAATGTGCCTTTATATTATTTTACCAAGAATTTAAGCAGAAATCTCTGGACTACACTGATATTCACTGTGACCATCCCCCTCTGTTTTCTTTTTTTTCTTTCTCTCCTCTTTTGTATAACTGTTCTCCATTATCTGTTCCACTGTCCGTCTCAAATGTATTGATCTCATGAGAAAGAGGCCACCTGAGAAATCAGCCTGAACTATTTCCACTCTTTGCCAAACTATATTTTTCCCAGGGAACTGAAATTTCCCTTTCCAACAGAAAAGGGAAGTAACTGCATGTAAAATAGCTCCGGTTCCAATTCTGTAGCTTTACCACAGCACAGTGAATCAGCGCTTAAGAAGGGTGCCCTTAAAAATAAGAATTAACAGTAGCTGAGATATTTCCACCATGATGACTTTTCATTCAAAGCTGCTGCTTGGTCAAAAAAATGAACATTTCGGAAACTTTTACCGAAAGCTAGGCAGATTTCCACTAGAAACCTTCCTGTTCTCACATCAGTTCACCTGACAACTACGGATCACCCCACACTCTCAGAGACATGGTTGATTTCAGGGCTGGGCACCCCAGAGCCTTCAGGCTCAGAGATGGAGGAAAGTTCTGATCTGAATGAGAATTCATGGTGTGTCTGAATTCCCCCCAGTCTCAGATCTGATAGCCCAAAATGTAATGAGAGACCTATAGCAGATCACTGCCACCACAGGATGCAAGGGGAGTTATTCGTTTGGACAAATGATATTTAGATGGTGCCTTACTCATGGACTGTGCCTTGACCTTTCATACAGTCTGCAGGTTATCTAAGCCACTACTTTCTGAGTAAAAGTTGCAAGATTTTACAAGGAGTGGAACAATAGCATGAAGAAATGTTTTCATAGAATCATAGAATCATGGAATCGTTAAGGAAAAGACCCTTAAGATCATTGAGTGCAACCATTAAACTAGCACTGCCAAGTCCATCACTATACCATGTCTTTGAGCACCACGTCTATCCATCTTTTAAATACCTCCAGGGATGGAGACTCAACCACTTCCATGGGCAGCCTGTTCCAATGCCTGACCACCCTCTCGGTGAAGACGTTTTTCCTAATATCTAACCTAAACCTCCCCTGGCGCAGCTTGAGGCCGTTTCCTCTCGTCCTATCACTCGTTACTAGGGAGAAGAGAACAACCTCCACCTCGCTACAGCCTCCTTTCAGGTAGTTGTAGAGAGCAATAAGGTCTCCCCTCAGCCTCCTCTTCACCAGACTAAACAACCCCAGCTCCCTCAGCCGCTCCTCATAAGACTTGCGCTCTAGACCCTTCACCAACTTCATTGCCCTTCTTTGGACACGCTCCAGCACCTCAATGTCCTTCTTGTAGGGAGGGGCTCAAAACTGAACACAGGACTCGAGGTGCGGCCTCACCAGTGCCGAGTACAGGGGCACTATCACCTCCCTGGTCCTGCTGGCCACACTGTTCTTGATACAGGCCAGGATGCCATTGGCCCTCTTGGCCACCTGAGCACACTGCTGGCTCATATTCAGGCATCTGTCAACCAACACCCCCAGCTCCTTTTCCGTCAGACAGCTCTCCAGCCACTCCTCCCCAAGCCTGTAGCGTTGCATGGGGTTGTTGTGAGCCAAGTGCAGGACCCGGCACTGAGCCTTGTTGAATCTCATGCAGTTGGCCCCGGCCCATCGGTCCAGCCTATCCAGGTCCCCCTGTAGGGCCTTCCTACCCTCCAGCAGATTGACACTTCCACCCAATTTGGTGTCATCTGCAAACTTACTGAGGGTGCACTCGATCCCCTCATCCAGATCATCAGTGAAGATATTGAACAGGACTGACCCCAACACTGAGCCCTGGGGAACACTGCTCGTGACCGGCCGCCAACTGGATTTGACTCCATTCACCACCACTCTCTGGGCTCGGCCGTCCAGCCAGTTTTTAACCCAGCGCAGAGTGCACGCATCCAAGCCATGAGCAGCCAGCTTCTCCAGGAGGATGCTGTGGGAGACATTGTCAAAGGCCTTACTAAAGTCCAAGTAGACAACATCCACAGCCTTCCCCTCATCCACTAAGCGGGTCACCTTGTCATAGAAGGAGACCAGATTAGTGAAACAGGATCTCCCCTTCATAAACCCATGCTGGCTGGGCCTGATCCCCCAGTTGTCCCGCACTTGCTGCATAATGGCCCTCAAGATGATCTGCTCCATGACCTTTCCTGGCACCGAGGTCAGGCTGACAGGCCTGTAGTTCCCCGGATCCTCTTTCCGACCCCACTTGTAGAAGGGCATCACATTAGCTGACTTCCAGTCATCTGGGACCTCCTCGGTTGACGAGGACTGCTGATAAATGACGGAAAGTGGCTTGGCCAGCTCCTCTGCCAGCTCCCTCAGTATCCTCGAGTGGATCCCATCTGGCCCCATGGACTTGTGCACATCCATGTGGAGGAGCAGGTCAGTGACTGCCACCTCTTTAATAACTGGGACTTCACTCTGCATCCTGTCTACATCTCCCAGCTCAGGGGCCTGAAAAACCCGAGGATGACTAGCTTGACTATTAAAGACTGAGGCAAGGAAAGCATTAAGTACCTCAGCCTTCTCCTCATCCTTCATGGCAAGGTTACCTTCTGCATACAACAAAGGAGGGAGGTTCTCCCTGGCCCTCCTTTTGTCACTGATATATTTATAAAAACTTTTTTTGTTGTCTTTAACGGCGGTAGCCAGTTTAATTTCCAGCTGCGCCTTCACCTTTCTGATCTTCTCCCTGCATATCCTCACAACATCCTTGTAGTCCTCCTGAGTCACCTGCCCCTTCTTCCAAAGGCGGTAAGCTCTCCTTTTTTTTGTTTCTAAACTTGTGGGATTAGTAAACCCCTTTTCATTGAAAAATATTTAACAGAACCCAGAGAATCTCTAAATGCTTGCAGATAATTGATATGAATCAAGGCATTTATTCAAATTAAAAGCCCCATTCAAAAGCATTTCTGTGCAACAGGGTCCTATTTCACTTATTTATCTGACAAGTCCAAACTGCTCCACAACATTTATAATGCTTTGATTGAGAGATGAGCTCCTGTAATTGTTGTGCACTAAAGCTAAACTATGGGTTTCAGGGAGGAAAGGACAATCCTGCTTAGACTTTTTGTTCAGTTTTGGAAAGGTTGTTTTTAAACCACGGAGGGAGAAACGGCACAAGCCTTAACAATTAGGCAGGGATGTTTAGCCCACTAGAAAGAAGGGATTAAGCAGGATCCAGTCCTGAAGGACTGGATCTTTGAATTTGATTTGAGCTTCCTAACCAGAAATGCTACAGAGATACTTACAGATATGAGGATAATAACGAAGAGGAGAATGGTATGGAGAGAAATGAGAGGAATCTGAAAGGCAACGAAATAACAATGCCTACATATATCCCTCACAAGTACTGAACATCTGCAGGAGAGACATTTGTAAATGGATTAGAGCCCTGGAATAGTTAGCAAGTTCTCCGTCTCACTGCAGTGTATAGAACAGATAAATAAATAGTGGGCATATGTGATATATATTTAGATAGTGCATTAGACTTTAAAATCTCTGTCTAACTGAATGCATTAGCCTGTATTTTCTGTTTATGTCTCTGGGATGCCATGGAAACACAGCACTGAATCCTAATGGGTCTCTCCTGGCAATAAATAAACAAAGTCTTTGTCTATTCATGTTTCAATTTCTTTCTTTTTCTTTTTTTCTGGTAATTTACAATTTCAAAAGGAAAACAGACTTACCCCCACCCATTCTCTTTGGTTGCAAAGTGTGCTGAAGATAATGCAAAATGCACCTTCTAGTGGCCACTGCAGCTTTCTATACAGCTGCTACCAGCATTGGTAAGTAGTGAACACCCCCTATTTGTGGTGAACTTCCTTATAAGGAAAAAACGTGGCCTATATAATTAAGCCTTGAGTCGAGTTCTTTTAGTAAATTGCAGCCTAACCTAAAGAGCACTTAATATACTTGTTGAAATTGAAAGCTGATACATAAAAGAGCAGACACAAAATCTGTTCTTTTCCTTACAAGTCTAAGAGGCTACAGCCAGTCCCTTTATATATAGACAGTAACAGTGTTCATTGCCTTTAAACTGTTCCTCCAAAGCAATGACACACTATCACTTCCCATGCTCCAGAACTTATTAGAGCAAACCGAAGCAATCATCCCTATCAGGCTAACGCACAGGAGCAAGGTGAAACTCTAAGCACCAAGTGATAGAAATACCGAGTATCACACAGCATCGGTTTGCCATCTGGCACCTGCTGTCCCTGTCTGAAATGAATAAAGTCATCGAGAGGGGATGTTGTGTGGTAACATGAGTAATAGGAAGACTGGTAATTATCTGTGTGGAGAAGTGGGCAGATTTAATTAGACTACTCAAATCTGAAGAGTCAACTGAATCCAAAGGCAGCAACCTCGGCTGTGGAGGGCAGCCATATGGTCGCTCTCAAGCTTTCAGGTCAGACTGAAATTCAACAGGGACCTTCGTAACTAATTTAGAAATGCAATGCCACGTGCTTGATTCCACATCTGTCAGGCGGTTCTTGGGCAAGAATGACAGCAACACCAGGTATGCACGTTTGGTGCAATGCACACTACGGTCCCTGTCGTACCAGGTCTGAATAACAAGCTGACCCATGCAAGCCTTTCCAGCTGCCCTGACAGAGACAGCAGGCCAGTCCTGGGAAGAGTGAAGCAGGAAGAAGGGACAGTGTACAAAATGCTCTTAGGGTGCCCCTGAGTTATATGGTTCTTCAGTATAAGGGTGAAACTGGGACACTTTATAGCAGCCTTCACTCTCCAAAATACACAACAGATGAAGTGAGGCATATCACCTGAGTGGTGCAACTGATGTTAGTATGAATCCAATTCATATAATGGTAAATTACTGTGCAGGGGACCAGGTGGTAGAGAAGCAGTCTTGGAAATGACAGCTGCAGTATGTAAGTCTTGAAAACCTTCTCTTTTACCCTTCTCTTGTATGCACATAAAAGAAAATTCATGGATTGCTTTCTATTCCTGCTTTTATTTTTTCTGCTTCCAGAGGAATGGAAACAGTTGTTCATTCAGATTTCACTTTTTTTTAATCTGACCAGCAGGCTAGGATACTAAATATTTCAACCTTAAGAAATAGTAATATACTTAATGGCTTTCAGGTTTTCCGGGGCTGGGAGGGGGGAAGTTGTCAGAACACACATAGTGCATAAGGGGATAGTCAGACTGTCACAATATATACTGCAGAGAGAGATGCTAACAAAGGAACTAGTCATGACAACTGGACAAGAAAATTAAGTAAATAGGTGGACTTAATTCAGCCTGCTGCTCTAGCATTTGCAAAATTTGTGAGGCCTTGATTGCACTTCTCTTTTGGACATGATGTTTCACCAGAAGGCAGTAAACTGAGAGGAATCTACCATGCAGGGAACGACCATTCTTATCAATTGCCTTCCTCCTCCTCTGTCATATATGGCCATGGTACAGTCGCTTCCCCTGCTCCTGGCCAGCAAAGAGAGGGAGCAGATGCTCCCCCAGGAAGTAACTTGCTATTTGAGGAGGTGGCAGCAGTACAACAACCCAGGACCAAAAGAGAATCTGGATGCAAGAGAATTTTGGACTTTGCAGTTGGGCTCGAGTCAAACAGAGACAGATAGGAGCGATTCAGTGAGCAACACAGCGTGAACTACTCTCAGCCTAGAAAGAGACATATTCCAGTTTACCACTAGCAGACAACCCAGCTAATCAGGGCTTCCCACACCTTAGTCATCTGGGAGAGCCATAAAAAACCATGGCACAAATAAGACTGATTAATACTAAATTTTAAGTTGTAACTGGTTAAAATATGGTACTTGGCTATAGCCACCTTCTCCTATTTTGCCACCCTGGTTAGATACAAATTTTATAGTAGTGACATGTCCAAGTGGTGGGGTCAAGAGACCCTGCTGTCTAAAGCACTTGCTTTCAACTAGTGGAGATCTGACAAAAATGGCCAGTATAACAGGAATTTTTCAGAAATCACTCAGGTACACGTCAGAGTCTGCTTCCTTCAGTGTCTGTGTAGCACTAGATTATGTGAACCTCTATATGACACAGCAGTCAGTCTTATGCTCTTGCCAGCTGTCTTTTAAATGCATAGTTCCTCACACCTTGTATAAGTGGTGAACACCAACACAGAACAGCTAAAACAATTACAGAAGATTCCAGGGATTTTGGACTAGAGCCATCTGCAAATGTACAAAAAAAGCATGACCTAATCCCATCTTCTTTGACAGAGGGAGCCAAATAGCAAGTCTGTCAGCTGAGGCCAACAGAGTAAAAAATATTTTTTTCAATGGCTCTTTCAGGGGAAAAGAGAGAGAGAGAGAGAGAAGGCTACACAAAGCTGTTGTTACACTGCATCAAGCACTTGCTTTGAATCTGCATGCAGCACTGTTGTGTCACAGAGAGCGTCACGTTTTGCCTGCATTTACCCTCTGCCCCTTTTGTTATGAATGTGTCCAGGCCAGGTTGTTAAATACTTTAAAGTAGTGGCTGAAAATATAACTCAGATTACTTTTAACATTCAATGTGCAACATGACAAAACAGCATGATCTAATCATTCTGATGACAAATGCTGCAGAAGGAAAACATCAACAACAACTTAACGTTTACTGGTGTATGGTATTTTTTATCACTAGGGTTCTGCGTGCTTCCCAGCTCTTAGAGAAAGCTTGACTCTTGGTTGAGTTTAAAAATATTAACTGAAATCTGAATTTTTATAAGTGTTTTTTACCTACATAGTGAAGCTTTGGGATGTTTAAAACGCAGACCTTCATCCAGTTTTGTGACTTGCATGTTACCTGAAGAGCTTACCATCTATGTATGTAACAGAATTACTCTCTCGTCTTCCTACAGAGTCCTATGGCTTCTAACTCAGTAGCATCTGAAAACAAGCAAATCTTCTCTTCATTGCCATCAGCATACATGAGTGACTTTTGTATCAGATATATGTGTCTCATTGTAATCCCTACAGGGAGTCTTACACTTCACTGAAATTATTCCTCTGATGACGCCCTTCTTCCCTGCCCTCAGCCATGCCTATTAAGACCTGGGCATATGGCGTCCAAAAATTCCATAAGGCAACATGTTCTTTTTATGAAAATACCAGTTACATCATTCACGCATTCAGATCCATCTTTTCCCTATGCACTTCCTTTTCTACCACTTCAAGTTCTGACAGTTCTCCTCTCCATGCCCCACAAATCGTACACATAGCCCACACATTAAGCTGAATGGTTTTGATGTCAGAAAAATATTTTAGATTAATGTATTTTTCTCTAGTAGGATATTTTTCTAAGTCCTTTGAACTAAAAAGCACCATTTTTCTGATACTCGTGTTTAACACTTCTGACACGCAGGGGCAAATCCGTCACACAAGATCACCAGGAGCTTCTGAAGCTATATGTAGTGCTTGCCAGAGCTTTCTGGTGCTGGTGACTCATATCTGTGAAATGGAGCTACCCCAACAAGGGCCAAAGATAGGACATCTATTCCTCTGCCTAATTTAGGCAGCCATCAATTGTACTTGCCATATTTTCCTCTATTCTGAGGACTTCATACCTTAGTTCTTAAATCAAAGGGAGATTTTGTCAGATAGTTGCATTGTTTCATATTGTTTATTGCACTCTCACTGTTTCACATGGAAATATCTTTAAAACATATACATGTATATTCACATCCACAAATTACTTAAACCTCATAACCCTGTCCTTATGCCACACTAACTGTCTATTCTGAAGCTGTGCTTTTTGAATGTATCCACACCTAATCCTTTAAAAACACTTCTGAGACTTAAACAATTGATGTCAAAATGACTGGTCTAACTTCCTGCAATTCTTTTAGATCCTTTTCAAAAGTAATTGGGATGTTGCATTAGTTATTTCTCCGGTCTCCAGAGACTTGTCTTATTTTCTAAATTTTCTTATAGTTTTTTTTCTATCTTTCTCTCTTCTGTGCCTGTGCTTGTACCTGGTCAGATTCAAGACCCTTTAAAGGATTCAAAACCCTTCAAGACACCATCAGCTTAAAGATCACACTCTGGCTACATGCTTTTCAACTCCTACTGTTACAAATAACACCAAAGGCACCTAGAATCAAAAGAGACTAAAGAAAATTATGCTTCCATTTTCTTTACTTTGTGCACTTGAAAGTACTTCCTTCTACAGCTAGTTTTATGGTTTTCCTTATTTTAACTAACTTCACATGTTTTTTGTATAGGTCACTCAAGCAGCTGCAGGAAACAGAACAACACAGTTTAAAATAAGACAAAAAAAGATTAAAAACACCCAGAGGACCTGGGAACAAATGTAGTCACAGGAACAGTTTTTAACTCATTTTCTAAGCAGACTAGATTTGAAATTATTATCAGCTCTCCATGTGGAAAATGAATAGATGACAGCAATCTGTGCTGCCAAAGAGGAATGGTGCTGAGACCTGCACAAGATATGTTTTTAAAGGTCCCTTACAGACCCACACCACAGATGAAAACAGCCCCACAATTTGCCCTCCTCTGTGGAGTTATGTTCTGGACATGCAGCAGCTACCTGGTTGTCCCAGCATCAGTGTGATCCCTTTTCCCTCACTCTTTTTGCTGACAATAAAAGTTCTCATTTGCCATTTACCTACCATCCCACTGCCAATGGCACCAAGAGAGCTGCTGAACACAGAGCAGCATGTTCCCCATCCCAGGATGGGCAGCTCCCCACAAATTCCCCAGCACAGGCAGGATGACTAGTCATCATAGACACTAGGTGTCCACCCACATCACAGAGAAATCCAGGATATTTCTTGTGAGGAGATGTGGCCTGAGTGGAGGGACTGGAGCTAGGCCCACCGCCCTTCTCCCCAGGCAGCAGGACTGGTGCAGCTTCAATCCCTGAATATCTCCAGTCAACAGGTTTTCAGAAACAGACCATTTTCCCCTTCTCCTCAAGGCCTCTACACTTGGTACATACAGGGCACTCCAGCCTGGATCATACTTTCTAGATGTTTCCTCTAGCATGTCCCTACATAGCATTGCATGCAAGATCTGGACAAAATTTAATAGCAGAAGTGCAAGGTGATCAGTAGCAACAATTTCTGCTTGGAATATTGCAATAAGAAGAGAGTGGAAACATCTAGATTTACGAATTTAGCACAAAATCATGCCATACAGCCAATATCATCTGACCAAGAAACAAGGCATATGTGGTCCTATCTGTATTAGTCTATATATTTCCAGTACAGACAGAAAGCATTAACATCATATAAAATCCTAGTGAGGACTCCTGGTTTTTCAGTTCTGGTTGCTTGTGTTTGAAAAAGAGAAATTAAAAAAGATGATGCAATGTAGTCCTAAGATATCAAAAATAGCTTTGAATAACCTTTGCCACCAAAAGCAGCCTACCACACAGAATTAGGACTCCAGTTCTAGAGGGCATTCCAAATGCATTATTTGTTAAAATTTTATTTTTAATTGCTTGATACATTTCCAGGGAGTTGGCATTTCCCAATAAATACAGAACTAACTAAAGTTCATAACATTTTGGTTTATGTCAAGTTGCAACCACAGGCTTTGCTCAACAGGGGAATGTCCCAAGTACGGAATTTAATGGATTAATTTACTTTAAAATATTTCTCTTAACTTCAAAATTTCAAATCAAATTTCATCTTCAGTTCTTTTGCAGATGGTTTAGAACTTCAGGTGATATTGGGTTTTTTTGGTTGGTTGGGTGGATGCGTGGTTGTTCGGGTTTTTTTCTTTTCCTCCCATGTTGAACAAGTTGAAAAGCAAAGCTAAAGATATTTGATCTTCTTCACAATAAAATATGTCTATGAACTTGGGGAGTGTTCTTGTACCCAAGTGGCAGGAGAGAAAGCTGGGAAGAATTATCAGTGATGTTACTTTCAGAACATCTTACAGCAGTCAAAGGCATGAAAAATGCAGGAATGTGGTTTCCAATTTTTTGGTACAGAATAAATCAAGTAATTCTGCCAACACAGCATTCATTTTACTCACTAAATACAGCAACTGAGACAACCATTGTATTTATTCAAATAGGTACAGTAAACCCTAAATCTCAGTTCCTTCAAATCCGACAAGTTGAGCAGTTGAGGAAAAGGTTTCTTCAAGTCTTGGTTTTCCATGTAGTCATTGCTTGAGACAGATAAAGAAACAAACATAACCTGAAATTTCAGCAGTCTTCTTTTCTGAGTAAATAACATTTTCTAAAACATGTGAATCTTCCTACTGTACTAAGCCACTTTCTCAGCTTGTGTTTGCTTTTTAATAAAGTTTTACAATATTTCAATAAAATAATCATAATTATGGTACTTTGATTTGAGTCTTAGAATAAGAATATCCTGAATATCCATTCATCATGTGACAGAAATCAGTCTTCCACACAAACTGAAAAAAGTCCAAATATGAAACTCAAAAATATTTGAATGGGCTTTGCTCAAATGTACAAGCTACAGCCACTGCTAAGTTCAGGACATTCACGGAAAAAAGTCATCAAAGCAATTCCTTTAGGAACGTTAGTAGCAGATAAATAATCATTGCTAGAAAAGAAATTGAATTTCAGTCTTCCCCAAAACAACCACAGCGACAACTTGAGCTTTTAACTCACTAAGATGCTTTTGAAAAATAATAATGAGAAATACTATGTTGTCCTTTTCCTGACCTCTTTCTCCGAAACTAAACAGCTCAGATTTTGAATATTCATATTCAATAAATGGAATAAAGCCCTGAGTGCTTGTGCCACACTGTCTAATAATAGATGCATTTGAGGAAATCATGTAGTTTGAGAGGAAAAAGAGGCTAAATTTAACAAATTATTCACCGGAGATTACTCACTTTTCTCTGATGAAAGCAGGAAAATGTGACAGCATGAACAAAGTTTATAAGCTCATTCGTGTCAGCTGAGCATAGTTTTATGTCAAAAAGAATGAATGATAAAAGCCACAAAGCAGAATATTAAAATAAATACCTTCAGGGGAAAAAGACAGCCAAGACTACAACAAAAGAAAGAGACAGCACAGATAGAGCCTCTTCTGAAAGTACAGCAAAGAATTCATCACTTTACTTTGTATTTCTAATTAAGAGAAACACAGGAAAGGTACAGAAATCTTGGTGACATCAAAACAGTAACTATTGTGCTTTCACAGCTCCCAGTCCTTTAAGGAAGAAGATGATGAAAGGATGTGACACTGTACCTACCCCTGGTATAATATCTTTTCTTTGACCCAGACTTTTTCCAGAGAGTATTGGGCAGCACTGAAGCAGCTGTGTCCAGTGACCAACTAGGTGAACAGGTAACCCAGTATTTCACAAATAGTTCTTCATCACTGCAGGAAAGTGGAGTAGATTTTTGATTCCTTGTAAATCAAAGGTGAGCTTTGCCTTCAGTGAAGTCAGGAACTGTATCCTGATGCCACAGCCAATGGGCAGAAGGTTGACCTCAAATTCTCCTGGAGCACCTTTGAGAGATGAGTCCTTTGTATTTTACCCAAACGCCTCCTGATCTCTCATGTTTTGGTGTTATGTGTTTAAAATTCTGCTCACTCGCTAAAAAGTGATCTGAAGTTGCTTTTAATAGCCAAGTAAAATACAATTTTATTTTCATTTCAGACAGTGACTAACTTGATTTTCTGCCCAAGATGGTAATTTTTCAGGCTATTAGATCACCAACACTCTGGTAGTCTATGGCAAGTTTTTTCAGATGTCATGCTTTGCTAGTGATAACAGCTAAGGAAATATGGCTGATTCTTCATTGCATCTACTGGATCTGCCTTTATGACTCCTCAAAACTCATCCATTCCCTTTCTGAGGAAAGAAAGAGACAGAGAAGTGAGGAAAAGAATGAGAGAAAACAAAGTAGATTGAGATGCTTTAACATTTGCTTGAAGGAGTATTCTCATTGTCATCCTGTTGTAATCCAACATGACAAGCTGAAAAGAGAGTGTTATTATACACTTGCTCAGAGGAGAAAGCAGAGGTGTCACATACAGAATAGAAAACAGGAATCACGATATGATCTGGCCAGACTATTCAATCCTTTGCCGAAGAAGCCCAACACCAACACTGAGAGGCTGCACAGGTGCTTGTTAGTTTACTATGTCTCACCTTGAGAGCTAGAAGGAAGAAAAGATGACAAGAATGACTTCTCCAAAATGAAACTACCAAACCATTTCTATATACAAAATAAAAACTCTCAAAGAAACAGAAAAAAAATAAAATGCACAGGTCACAGAATTGTGAGAACTGCCAATATGAATAAGAAGAAACTTATGGTCTAAGTAAGTATACAATTTTCTTTCTCCTCCCCATCCCAAAAGTTTCTTCGGGGCTGGAGTTTCTAATACATGTTTTCAGGCTGTAGTTGAATTCTCACTGAAAGAGCAAAAAAGACATCTAATCGATACATACCTGAGTGGTCCACATGTAGCTATATCAGAAAAGTCATCTTTTCCTGTACTCATGAAGATCCTTCCCATTGCTTTTCTCTGGAATCGGTGAAGGATACTTTGCCCACTGCTTTATGGTACTTCAATATTTACTGTTTTTTAATTTCTGAAAATTTTAAAGGTTAGAAATTTTCAAAGATAACTCTTTGTCTTTCAAAATCACCATATACCATCTCAGATATCTTTTACCAACTGCTACTAAATTCTTTATTGATGACCAATGCCTGTTTAGAAGCAATGTCTTGTGACCTTGGATCTTGCTGAGTTTGCAGAGGCTTACTTAATACCTCATCCCAATATGACAGACCTTTACTTCTTCCATTACTTCATATCTAAACACTCACTTAAGTCTTTGGAAGAGATAAGGAAGTAAAGGGGAAAAAAAAAAAGAATTAAAAACTAACTTGATTTTTTTTTTTTATTGGTCCAAACCAGTGTGAAAGAGAAGCAGATAGACTTCAAAATAAGAAGCAAAAGGTACATTTGTGTTTCTTGCTCTTTGCACAGCATACGTAACATGAAGGAGTCTGGCAAACACATCAGAATCCAAATATCTGGTTTATGAAATGTATAACAAAGGTCTGTATACAATATAAGTATTCTTATACGTATGCAAAATATATACCCTATGTACAACACTAGTACCCTGTCCGGCAGTAAGCTCGTGGCTTCTGAAATCCAGGAGGCACTTGCACTGTTAACATTGTTAACAGCTATGGACTCAGTCTCCCTCCTTTAGGGCGAATTGTCTTGCAACAGGAGGAAGGTGTGAGAAAGCTGGCTGAGCTCGGTAGGAATAGATGATATTATGGACCTTCTCCCTCCTCACAGACAGCACAGAAGGGATGATGTGGGAGAACCAGCTGGAGCAGAGAGCCACGGCACTGGAAGGGTCTGAAATAGCCTGAGGCTTCCCTTGCTCTAGGGCTACTCTGGGATCTGGTCGGCTGAAGGGTCACCTTCAGCAGATGGCTTCAAGTCACCTCAGGACAAAAAGGCCAATGACAGGCCCACACACCACTCATACGGGTATTCCCAATCCAACCAGTCCATATTACATGAGGTTACAGAGTATGAACAGAAATGTCATTATGCCTGACAATGTTATTTGGCAGGGGCAGAGAAAGTGGTCAGCATTTTGCAATTTGTACCACATGCATTTGGTAGCAGCTAGGACTGCTTCATGAGTTAAGTAATCTTTTTGTGGCATTTGCTGTGATACGAGATATATCACTAACAGCAGTAGGTATTAGAATCATAGAATCATGGAATCGTCAAGGTTGGAAAAGACCCCTAAGATCATCAAGTCCAACCGTTAAACTAGCACTGCCAAGTCCATCACTATACCATGTCTTCAAGCACCGTACCTACCCATTCTTTAAATACCTTCAGGAATGGAGACTCAACCACTTCCATGGGCAGCCTGTTCCAATGCCTGACCACCCTCTCGGTGAAGACGTTTTTCCTAATATCTAACCTAAACCTCCCCTGGCGCAGCTTGAGGCCGTTTCCTCTCGTCCTATCACTCGTTACTAGGGAGAAGAGAACAACCTCCACCTCGCTACAGCCTCCTTTCAGGTAGTTGTAGAGAGCAATAAGGTCTCCCCTCAGCCTCCTCTTCACCAGACTAAACAACCCCAGCTCCCTCAGCCGCTCCTCATAAGACTTGCGCTCTAGACCCTTCACCAACTTCATTGCCCTTCTTTGGACACGCTCCAGCACCTTAATGTCCTTCTTGTAGGGAGGGGCCCAAAACTGAACACAGTACTCGAGGTGCGGCCTCACCAGTGCCGAGTACAGGGGCACTATCACCTCCCTGGTCCTGCTGGCCACACTGTTCTTGATACAGGCCAGGATGCCATTGACCCTCTTGGCCACCTGAGCACACTGCTGGCTCATATTCAGGCATCTGTCAACCAACACCCCCAGCTCCTTTTCCGTCAGACAGCTCTCCAGCCACTCCTCCCCAAGCCTGTAGCGTTGCATGGGGTTGTTGTGAGCCAAGTGCAGGACCCGGCACTTAGCCTTGTTGAATCTCATGCAGTTGGCCCCGGCCCATTGGTCCAGCTGTCCTGGTTTCAGCTGGGATAGAGTTAATTTTCATCTTGGTAGCCGGTATGGGGCTGTGTTTTGGGTTTAGGATGAGAACAATGTCGATGATACACTGATGCTTTGGTTCTTGCTAAGTAGTGCTAAGCTGTCTCTAAATAGGTGCTAAGTGGCGCTCAGACTGGTCAAGGACTTTTCAGCTTCCCCTGCTCTGCCGGGTGCACAAGAAGCTGGGAGGGAGCACAGCCAGGACAGCTGACCCAGACCGGCCAAAGGGCTATTCCATACCATATGACGTCATGCTCAGTATATAAGCTGGGGGAAGAAGAAAGGGGGGACATTGGGCATGATGGCGTTTGTCTTCCCGAGTAACCGTTACGCGTGATGGAGCCCTGCTTTCCTGGGGATGGCTGAACACCTGCCTGCCCATGGGAAGTAGTGAATGAATTCCTTGTTTTGTTTTGTTTGCGTGCACGGTTTTTGCTTTGCCTGTTTAACTGTTCTAATTTATTTTACTTCAATTATTAAACTGTTCTTATCTCAACCCACGAGTTTTCTCCCTTTTACCCTTCTGATTCTCTCCCCCATCCCACTGGGGGGGAGTGAGCGAGCGGCTGCGTGGTGCTTAGTTGCTGGCTGGGGTTAAACCACGACACCAGCCTATCCAGGTCCCCCTGTAGGGCCTTCCTACCCTCCAGCAGATTGACACTTCCACCCAATTTGGTGTCATCTGCAAACTTACTGAGGGTGCACTCGATCCCCTCATCCAGATCATCAGTGAAGATATTGAACAGGACTGACCCCAACACTGAGCCCTGGGGAACACTGCTCGTGACCGGCCGCCAACTGGATTTGACTCCATTCACCACCACTCTCTGGGCTCGGCCGTCCAGCCAGTTTTTAACCCAGCGCAGAGTGCACGCATCCAAGCCATGAGCAGCCAGCTTCTCCAGGAGGATGCTGTGGGAGACATTGTCAAAGGCCTTACTAAAGTCCAAGTAGACAACATCCACAGCCTTCCCCTCATCCACTAAGCGGGTCACCTTGTCATAGAAGGAGACCAGATTAGTGAAACAGGATCTCCCCTTCATAAACCCATGCTGGCTGGGCCTGATCCCCCAGTTGTCCCGCACTTGCTACATAATGGCTGCATAATATTCTAGCACTCACATTGGGTTACAGTGGAAACCAGATACGTGATACTACAGAAATACATCAAACACTCCTGTTTGGCAGGCTTGGAACACATTAGCTCTAACTTAGACAGCTAGCTTACATCAGCTTCTGCTTTTGCATAAGTTAACCCATTCTCGGTGTCTCTATCTTTAAAATGAAGTGTCTCCATGATTATTTTGAAAGGAATTTGCTTTTATCGGGAGATGACTAAATTTGAACTCGATCATGATAGACCTTATTTGACAGCTTCTTCCCATGCAAGCCTTTTTTCCAGCTTGGATGCCAGGCTTAATGTGGGACAATGGAGCAGAGGGGGAGGAAAGGCAAGGTTTAGCCATGGCTCTATGCACTCTCTTTTCCAGCCAAAGAAGCCTGAGAATAAGTTGTTCCGTGAACACAGGTTGCTTTCTCCTTGAAGAAGAGTACTATGGCCTGCTCCTCCTCTGCAGAGCAGTTAGGCCTCTGAAAATCAACTTTCATTCTCTGCACTGATCCAGAGGTGATGCAGGCCTCTCCTCACCATGAGTGGACATTTTACATTTTGTTTCTGGTCTTTTGCTACTCGTAGGCTTAAATTCTGACTGGTAATGCATGGATGCACTGGAAGAAAAATATTTAGTGGGTCCAGCTGCCTTCTCCCCATCATCTGAGCACATGCAGGAGTAAGAACCAAGACAAATTCCACCCCAGCAGTAAAACAACATGGTGAGTAGACCAGACCAAGATAACATACAACAAGGATTATTCAGCCATCAGGGAGTGAAGCCTGGCAATTCAGTGCTGTGCTCGTGCTCTTCACAGATAATATTGCACTGAGTTGCAGGTCAGGGTGCTTGTTTGTTTGGAGCAGCAGTATGCAGTACCATGAAGTTTCTTCCCTGTGGATTCCCAGATTCATTCTGTCCCATGTTGGCTGCTCTCTTCTCACCAGAAAAGAGATTTTCTCTTAATTCATGTGCAAGTTATTGCAAAATTTTGCAATCTATTGGAATATTTGGACTTTCCGTTGTGGAAAAACCTGCTGTTAGAGATGAGTGAAATGGGTTAGATAAATCAGGACTGAATGTGACGATTCATCAAAACTCAGACTGCAGAAAGTCTTTGTTGACTTTCTTGGTAAAGATTGGGTGAATTTTTCAGGTTTGTTCGTTGTTTTTAGAATATGTCCGGTGTTGAATTTTGTCAACAATACTAGAGGCAATACCAAAGTTACCAAGGCCTGAAAAGTTAGCAAGTTTAAAGGCTCATTTTCTAGACCAGAACAGAGACCTGGCTAATGTAGATTGAAACAGCAGGAGTACCTTAAGTTCTGTCTGCTTCTCTTTAAAGCTGCCGAGATTTTCTTATTGTGAATTATGATAATACTTTCAAATAATTTATGTACTGTATGTGTGGCAGCATTTCTTCTCTTGGTAAAACAGATTTTTTGTTCTTTCTAGTCCTCCAAACATCTCTCACAGCAGGTTTAAATTCCTGGGAGAACAGGCTTTTAGTTGTTATGCATCTACTATGAGCTTTGAAACATATTCCCACAAGCCACTGGGGACATGATATCCCTGATGGATTTAAGACTTGCACTGGCTTGTCTCTTGACTTCAATGTTTTATCTGCCGTGTACATAACAACTTTACAGGCTCAAGGAGTCCATGTGTTGTCCTCTGTCAACATATCTGCCTTATGGATACACTTAACTGAACTAATACCTTTGATCATGAAGGTTTTTATATATAAACTGCATGCTAAACTGCATCAATGATGTCAGTTAGCCTCTTTCGAGGCTGAGTCATTCTATTTCATATTCTGTTTTTGGAGTGAAGGCAATACTGTTGGTGCTATTCTTAGATACTATTAGAACTGGCTAGACAACAACAATTCTATTTGATGACAACTTTCGAAGTTTCAATTTTTTTCTTTTTCTCTGCACTGGAATAACGAAGTTTTTTGAAGGTTGCAATGAAGCTGCATTGTGGTAAACAGCCATTTTTAGATTGAAAAAGTTGTGTGTTCACTCTTTTTCTGTCTCTTTTTTGTCCAGAAATTCCATCCTTGAATTTATAAAACCATATAGTTGTAATTTCATTCAAAATCTATGAGGTTTTATCAGAATTTTGCTGTTGGGGACAAATCACAACTGCAGGAAAACAATTAGTCCTAATCTTAGGAGATCTGTCTTCCTTGTAATAGAATCATAGAAACATAAAATCATAGAATATCTCAAGTTGGAAGGGACCAATAAGAATCATCAAGTCCAACTCTTTGCTCCTCACAGGGCTACCTAAAAGTAAAACATATGTCTAAGACTGTTGTCCAGATGTTCCTTGAACTCTGACAGGCTTGATGCCGTGACCATTTCCCTGGGGAGCCTGTTCCAGTAACCGACCACTCTCTCAGTGAAGAAGCTTCTCCTAATGTCCAATCTGAACTTCCTCTGATGCAGCTTCATTCCATTTCCTCATGTCCTATCACTGGTCACCAGAGAGAGGAGATCAGCACCTCCCTCTCCACTGCCCCCCCTCGACAAAGTTGTAGATTGTGATGAGGTCACCCCTCAGCCTTCTCTAAGCTGAACAAGCCAAGTGACCTCAGCTGCTCCTTGTAAGTCCTGCCCTTGAGACCTTTCACCATCTTAGTTGCTCCCCTCTGGACACACTGATAGTTTGATGTCTTTCTTATATTGAGGCACCCAAAACTGCACACAGTACTTGAGGTGGGGCTGCACCAGTGCAGTGTAGAGTGGAACAATCACTTCCCACGGATGGCCCTTTTGGGTGCCATGGCACACCGTTGACTCATATTAAACTTGCCATCAACCCAAACCCCCAGATCCGTTTGCGTGGGGCTGCTCTCCAACCTCTCATCCCCCAGTTTGTACATATAAGCAAGATTGCCCCATCCCAGGTGGAGAATCCTGCACTTGCTCTTGTTAAATTTCATACGGTTGGTGGTTGCTCAGCTCTCTAGTCTATCTAGATCTCTCTGTAAGGCCTCTCTACTCTTGACTCCATAGGTCATCCTAGTTTAGTATCATCAGAAAACTTACTTAATGTGCATCCAATTCCTGCATCCAGATCATTAATAAAAACATTAAAGAGCATTGGCCCTAAAATTGAGCCCTGGGGAACCCCACTGGTGACTGGCCACCAACCTAATGTAACCCCATTTACTATAACCCTTTGAGCCCAACCCATCAGCCAATCGCTCACCCAACGTATTATGGACTTACCTAGCTGGCTGCTGGACAATTTGTCCAGAAGGATACTGTGAGAGACAGTAACTAACTGAAGAAGTTTTCCTGAACTGAAACAGAACAAGCCCAATCTTCAACTGAAGACAGGTTGAATTTCATACAGTTCCTAGCACTTAACATAGAAACATCTTGGGTTTTTCTCCGAAGCAATATTGGTTTTCTCGGTATAATTGAGCTTTATTCGATAGCAGTTGTTGCCCCAGCTGGCACTGCCTAGAATTGTAAAAGTATTGTTTTCTCTGATCATTTTCTTCTTAGTGCAAGTCTATATAGGTTGTTGCATACACAATAAAGAACACTAGTACTCCTTTTGATCTTAGCTAACAAAGGCATATTTTTTAAAAAATTACCTAGTTGTTTTCCAAAGCTGGCTATAATCAGGCTTGCAATGACGTGAGATGTGTGTCCTAGGACAGTATTGCTCTGTGGTTTCACGGCACTGCAGCTGCACTTGTTAAAAAGAGAATTCTGGACAACACATGCTTCTGAATCTTCCTCCACCTCAGCTCTAGAACAGAAACTGGATTTCTAGTGTTAAAAGTGAAATGCCATTAACTTTAGGCCATCATAAATCTTGTGTTCACCAAATGGATAGAATACTACAAATTTTCCCAAGATCTGTTCCCCAGCTCTGTTCTTTTGACAGAAATGCGATGCAGTTAGGGTCTACTGTGGATAAATTGTGGATTAAGTCATATTGCATCCTTCAGGTTTGGGATATTCAGCCCTTGTGCGTTAAACTGTTTTACCCTGCACACCGCTGCTGTCCTTTTAAATGGGTAATATGTAAATTTTTCTGACAGGATTGTATATTGTAAACTCCATGAAAAAAGGAATTTTTCCTGTTTAAGTTAAAATATAGAACTCAAGCACTGTATTTACTGACAGTCTGAAGTTTGTAGTCTGTTCCTTAAGGTAACAGAACTGTATATTTCCAGTTGAGCATATCTTCTTTTAAGTTATGGCAAAGTGCAATTACAGTTTAAAGGGAATATTTATGTACATTAGTTAACAACATCATGCAACTTAGTGCTCACACATCAACACTTAATTAGTGTAAGCATAAGTGACATAATTGCTACAAGGCATGCATTACCCATAATGTGAGGTAATTTCATGCACTATGCACATTTTAAATATCTACTCCATATTTTGCCAGGCTGGATTTTTAAATCAATAGGAGTTGTTTGCATATAAAGACACCTTAAGCTATTTTCCATTTTACTTGAATGCAGAATGTTGTCCAGCAATAGCATAAAGGCCTTTTTTCCCCCAAGGAAACTCTAATAACTTTCAATCTTCAAACTTGCAAGTTCAAAAATGTTTGATTTCAAAACAACACAACTGTCTATGTGAACCGTATGGTAGGTTTTCTATTAAAAAAACATTTTTTTTGTGCCTTTTCCTCAGAATTGTCAGCCTTAATATGCTGATGTTGTTCTACTGTAAGCCTAACTATGGTTTTGTCCAGTCCTTCTCTTTGCATGAGATGCCCTTGCTAGCTGATCAGCAAAGCCAGTGACCTCTTCAAAATTCAATATGTCCTGAAGAAACCCAGCTGTTATGATAACTACAAGAAACCAGTAAGCTAATGAGTAGATAGGGCATCTGAGACTACATTATGGATGTACAAATAAGTAGGTTCATATGTACAAACAAAAACGCAGCCATTCGTTTACTGCTTTATTTTGTTTTCTACTTTATGAGAGGATCATCTCTTGGATTTTATTTTCTGTTTGAGAGGGAATGACACTACCACATTCTGTCAAACACTGAATGTATTTTGCATACTACTACATCCTAAGAAAAAAGAAAACTAGCTTTATAATCTAAAGAGAGGAAACAATATGTATGTGTCTTCCTTTGGGATAATTTGCAGAAGTAACATATGATCAAAAGAAGGCAAGAAGGAATCGAGCAGTTTTAGAAAGTTTTAATATTCCCTTGTCATGTTACATAAAGGGCTAGAAATCTTCAATAAGATTGCTGCTTCCTGCCTAAAACCTAATATCACATGCAGCAATTAGTTCTTAATAGTCCTGTTGAAGGGATAATCTAAACTTAAGACCATCCTTCCCTCTTGTTACCTACAATTTATTACAAATAAGATCTGAGGTTTAAATATCTGGAAGAGATTAGGATCAGATATTTTTCTCTGTTTTTGGGGGGAGGGGGAGATGGGTGTAGTTAGCACAGTTGACAGAATTTTATATGTAATCATTTCACTGTTGCTCTTCCTTAGTCAGTTAAAGCACTTTTAAAGCTGGAGGAAATTTTACCAAGGGAATATTTTCCTGCTAGAAAATGTTCTTTCTTATCATATAAAGTCTTCTGCAACAATACATCAATGTTGAAAAGTTTCCTTAAAAAATAGAGAAAAAATAATGATTAGACTGAGTGGTGGCATTTTTTTCTGTTAGAGATGACAGTTCAAATTTTTATTGCAAAAAAGACTTTCATTACTGATTTTAATTTTTGTTATTATAAGCTGAATAAGTCTTTCAAAGTAAAGACTAAAATTGAACATTTTTCTCTAAAACTGTTCTTTTTTTGAGGGTAATTCAAAAACATTAATGTCATTGCAATTTGCAATAATTAAATCACATGAAAAAAAAAAAAAAATCAGTGCCTTTACAAGTCCACCTGCAAGCTTACTGAAAGAATTTGTACAAATGCTTATAGAATCAAGACCTTCAAATAGTTAGTTTGTTGTTTATATAAGTCTAGTTTCTTTAGGCCATGACTTACCAAGAGACATTAACACGAGCACCCAGAGTTATTGTTTGAAAAAATACTTATGCATGTACTTATCTTGAAAATCTTTTTTGATTGTCACTGCTCTGAACCTTAAGTTTTTGTACATAAAAAAGTCAAAAGATTAGTCAAACAGTCATCAAAATTTAAGAAGATGTTGCACCTAGAAGCAACAACCATTTTGGCATAATACAGTGACAGTTAAAATACCTGACTTCTCTTATGTCCTTTTTTTAAATCACCCACAAGAAGTTAGATCTGGAGAAAGCTTGATAGATTCCACAAGAAGTCCCACCATAAAGTCTCTCCATATATTTACTGAACTCTACCAAGACAAGCTGAAGATTTTGTTGTTTTCCCCAAAGGATTTCTGTGTTCCCTTATTACAAAGCTATTCTAAAATCTCAGTTTTCTCATGGTGGGAAACATGAAAATTTGCGGCCCTTTATTTGCTACATTCCTTATGTCCTTGTGTACCAGCAGTAATCATCATTAAAAAGATTTTCTCAGAGGGGTAATGCAATAATAATTCTAAACACAGCAATCATTTTTTTCTTGGTCTACCAACCCGAACTTGTCTAGGGTCCTCTGATATGTCTCCTGTATCCTGAACTTCTCAGTTGCCCTCTTCTGCACCCATTCCAATTTGAGTACATCTTTCTGAGTAACCAGAATTGGACATGGTGACGGGTGTCACCAGTACCTTGTACAACAGCATTAATATCACTTTTACTGAAAATATATTGCTTGATATATCCTAAATCAGATTAGCTGTTCTTTACTGACGTATCACATTAATGACTCATGCTCAACCTGAGATGAATGAGCACATCCAAAGTCTTATCCTTCTATGTTGGGTCAAATGCTGAGCCCATCAGTTTATAGCTTATTTTAATTTGAAAAGTATTTTACCATTTATTTTAATCTGAAAAATATGTTTATACAAATAAGAGCCATAGGGTATGTAAAAGCTGAGACATTAGCTTAGAATATGGATTGGTATTTGCCGGAAAGCTTATATATATTCTTATATGATTATAAATATGTATATCCACATATTATTATATATATTCTAGTGTGTAAAACTAGTTTTACAGTTTATCATTACTGTTATTATTATTTATGTAATTAAATGCATCCTTCATACAGCCACTCTCTCTAACCTACAATGTATTCCTGCAAACTCAGATCTCCTGCTTGACAAGATAATATATTGCTGTCACCCCACCGAATATTAGTGTAATTCTGATTTTAGTCTACTAAAATGACAAGTGTAGCTACTTTATAGCTGCTTTGGACCATAAAACATTTTGAAAGTTATTTTGCCATTGAATCAGCACTGGAGCAGATATGCATGAAGATTTGGCATTTAATATGTGAGGTGGTTTTGTCCCTTTTCTGTTGTGGGAAATTTGGTTATAAATTTTTCATGACATAGTTCTTTTGTCTGTCAGCACCTTTTACTTTGGGAAAAAAACCTGCTTGACAGCCACTTTGAGCCTGCTCCTCCAGAGCTTTTGCTCATCACAGAAAAAAGTTTAGGAACAATAAAAAAAAAAATAAAAGGAAAAAAAAAAAGACATATGGACAAAAAGAGGAATTTAAGAAAATACTTCCTTTTTCATTGTTCCTTTTTTTAAAGTACTAGATATAAGACAGATGTCATCAGATAAAATGATGAAATGTTTTATGGTCCAGGAAGAAATCAGAAGTATATGTTTTTAGTTGCAGGCCAAAGTCTGCAGGATTGTCTATGTTCTACACTGCATCCAGGCCTATAAGCCTTCCCTTTGGAGGAATCAGACTGAGAAACATAAAGGCCCTACCCATCAAAGAGTGATACCTGTGCTTAATCTTATGAAATGTGACAAATTCCACCCATTTAGTGGAACTTGTTATGATACAGCTAAAGCTAGGTGTATACAGAAATAGTCACAGGTTGAAACCAATCTTAGGCTTCACGATTAACTGATATGTATTGTACTACTATCATTACAAAGAAAATGAATGTAGTAGTAGTTTGTCCCTGTATATATGCAACAAGTTTGGTATATAAATAATTAGATCATGAAAAGGGAGCAAGAAATAAATAGGGAAGTGCTCTGGGTGAAAAAATATAAGAACCATGTAACTACAGATACACCTGTACAGAAGTAGTCAGCTATGCTGGTCTTTAAATTGTCAGTATGTTTCCTCAGAAAACACTTCAAAAGACTCAGCTTTCAGTGTTAACAGACCAAGAAAGGAGCAAGGTCATTTATTAAGACAACTTAGGTGTAGGTAGTAGGGACACAAGTTAAGGGCACAGATGTTGCATCATATCTACACAAGGTGGACGGTACCTCGTGAGAAAACATTGTTTTCCTTTCGCAGATAGTCTGTGACAACTTCTTTTGTTTAATCTAGGGTGGATGGTTATTGACTGTCATCTCTCGACAACTTGCCTGACTGCCATTCCAAGGAAGAGAGTACCTCCGTCCTCCTGAGGACATCAGGGCAAGGCAAATATGACAGCCTGCGTACAGATCAATCCCACAGAGAAAGCTGCTCTCTTTCCTCCAGAGCAGTGCCATCAGCATCGCTGTCATTTTTCTCAACCCAAAAAATTCCAGTTTCAGAGTTAATTTGAAGAAAAGGGTTTGTTTTCCAGAAAAAAAAAAAAAAAAGAAAAAGAACGCTTTAATAACTCCCATCAAGCCACGAATGTAAAACAACACAACCAACCAAATCCAAAAAGACCCCTTTTTCAAAATTCTGCATGTAACTCACACCTGACAACAACTAAATCCCCAGCTTATTAACTACATATTTCATCCCGTGTATTCAACTTTCCCTTCACACCATTAGCAGCTTTTTAAAAAAAAAAAACAGTTAGTTGCCAGCATGGCTATGCAACAGTCCATAAATCACTATAAAACAGTGAAAATCTGGATATCCAATATGTAAACATAAAAAGGAAATAATATAGCATTAGAGCTTGTGAGAGATCTTCAGAACTTGAACTTCAACTGTCCTGCATGAAATTAGTTGTGCTGCGCAAGGAATGGGGATTTTCCTGTGTGAGTTACTTTCTATTTTCATCATTCTGTCCTTGCTGTCCTTCCTTCATGGTCAGAGTCCTTGGAAGTCATGTCATCACTCTGCGATCAACCAAGTCTTTCCAAAATCACTTTCAGTCTCTAAAAGAATTGGCTTTCTATAGAATCTGTTGTTATGCAAAAATGTATATAAGGATAAGGAATTGCTGGGAAAACACCAATGTTTTAGCTTTATCCTGTGCACTCACCTTCATGCAACAAGCATAGCTGGACAAAGTGAACAGATGAAATCACAAGTCACAGTGACTCTGAGCAATTCAATTCAAATGGCCACCCAAACTACAGTTAGCCCAACAACAATTGTGAATATTTCAGTGGCTTCTGTAGCTACAATGATGGTCAACATGGACCATAGCAACATCCAGATGTCAAGACAATAAGGAATGATTTTTCAGGCTAAAAACTGTTCCTGATTATAACCCACTGGCCAGCACAAGTGCAACTTAACAGTCAAGATGAGCAACAATGAAATTCCCAGTTTCGCTGAAATTTCTGGTACTTTTTGGGTTTTAGGAGGTTCTGAAAAAAAAGAATGAACACAAGAAAGTTCAAAATTTCATATGAAATTATGAAAAATACATGGGTTTGGTGGATAAGGGTATTGCTTGACAACATCAGCTACCTTTGGAGCGTTAGTTTAACATAAAAACATGTAATTTGAAAAAAAAAAAAGAACTAAATCAAAACTCAAACTATTTCACCATCAAAAATGCCAAAGTTTGAGATTTTTATTGTTTGTGCATCATAATAAGACAAGACTTTTCCTAAAAAGTTCAATGAGAAATTTCTTTAGCCAGTTGTAGTTACCATGCAGCCAGAGAACAATTTTCCTAAATATTTCTGTTAGATCACTTGAAAGGGAATGTTCCCATTCTTATGAATAGGAAGAGGTTACAGGCCCTCTTCACCTAACCATTCATGGCTGAGAGATCACAAGAAGAATGGTTCAGCTGCAGGACTATGTTGGCTGCTTCCTCCCTCTGAAAGGAGTCCAAATTAATATGCTGAACTCTGCTGCCTCAAGTTTAAAACCTCTATATGAAAGAAATTCTCTCATCTTTCTCCTACTGTTTTCACTGTGTATTTTACAATACTCTTGACAAAATTTCCCCTGTGCTCTTCAGCAGATTGGATACAAGATTCTGCAATCCCTTCCTTGTAGATATTGAATGGAAATTGATATTAATTAGAAACACACTTTTCTATATCTGGATTCTCATAGTTTTTGGTAGGTCACTTTTTGGTTTTGATCAATAACACAATAACATTAATACTGATTATTTTAGAGTTTTCTTTACCTTTTGCTGTCCTACTCACTTCTTATCTCTGTTGGTAGACTTACAAATTTGTATGTGCCAGAAGAATACTACCAGAGTGCTTTCACATGCCCAAATTGTTATTTTGCCACTTTGAAGAGGAAGTTAGGGTAAGGAGAAGGTCATTGCTTCCTTCTCAACTTCAGCATTATGCAATCTAGGTGTGTTTCTAGCACAAACATTGATCTTTACTGAGTTTTTATTAATATCAGGTAAGCAGAATGATGTAATTCCTCTCGAACACCTGCTGGGCCCAAAGCAAGGACTTACATTTTTATCACAATTACATTTCAATGGTGATGCTGACATCACCGTAAATGACATATGTTTAGCAACAAGAAAGCCATGAGACGTTGTCTTCACTTGCACATAGAAATTTCTTTTGATGGCATTTTGGTCATATAAAAATCAAAGAAATTAATCATTTCCAATTATAGTAAATACATCCATGTTGTCATTTTGTTATGAACTGAATTCCTATTAAATCTTAGGAGAATTATATCTCTTCCTTGCTCAGTCTGTCACTGTCTTACTAAACCCATCAGCTAAAACTGTATTGGAATAAATTCATATACTGAAACAGAGAAATTACAGCCAGTAATAAGCTGCAGTTTACGTTTTTATTACCACTGGAATGAGGCGTGATCCCTTACTGAAACCAACATCTTAGTAAATAAGGCAGACTATTTATTTTCACAGAAAATGTTTTGCATTTCTAGGATTGTCTCTGTTTTTCCTGCCTAAACCCCAGGCAAGGACTAACACTTTGCAGCTGTAACTCCACAAACACACCCAGCCATTCACCACCTTCCCTCCCCAGCACACAGCACCTCTCAGTCGCAGGTGCAAGCAAACTCCCATATAGGAGATTTTCTCTGTCCTGAGACCACTCTGTTCTCTCCCCATCCCAGTTACTTCTGCAGGTAACTATTAACGGCTCTGACAAGCCTTACCATGTGCATCTATTTTCCTTCCCATCTCTGGATTGTGATACTTTTTAATTTGCAAATAATGCATCTGTTAGTTTATAGTGCCCATCTAAAAGTTTCATAGGTTGGACTGATACAGAATCTCAACAGATAAAAATAAATGTCCTTGCCAAAAACAGAGGGACGGAAAACAAAATAGACACCTGAATTTTTTTTTTTCCTTTACCTTTAGTTCCCTCTGCTAAAAGGCATTTTTCCTCTGCTAGGCGTAACAAACGACCCTGCAGTTATTATATGGAAATAAGAAACAGGAGTTTAAGGATAGAAGTCTGACGAGAAGAAAAATTTCATTCTTTCACAGTTCAGGTTTTGTTTAATTACTGTAGGCTGTACTAATACAGAAACAGGTGCAGTTCAGCAGTTGTAGCACGTATAAAACTGCAGCCGATTTTGGATGCCTCAAAATCTCCCTAGCTTTCCTTTTTGGAAGGATACTTTCCAAAAAACACAACACCTTACCACATCATTCATTTCAAGGAACTCAAGAGATTTCTGCATACCCAGCACACCTTTTGTTTTGGAAAAGGAAACATTTGGCTCACAAAGTTCTACCTTTTATGTGAAATTGAGGGTGCGTCTTTAAATTATAAAAAAGCCTGCCTATTCCTGGTGTGGGGTGAGGTTTTTTATGGGTTGCTCAGGATGATATAATGTGTCTAAGTGAGAAACCTAGAAGGAAGACAAACAGGGAAGGCTTGTTAGTGAACTGAGTTCTCTGGAGCAAAAATAATTTCTCCTCCCTCAATTTCCCCTCTGTTCTGCCATGTTTATGTTCCGTAATTTTTGTCACAAGGCTTCAAATAAATCAGTAGAGATTTGCCTTTCTTTTCAAGCTGTTTTTTAAAATTAAATACACAAATTCAGTGCTGGTTGCAAGGTTCTCCCCTCCTCAAGACACATTCGTGTGCACACACACACGTGCGCACACACACACACACACACAAGACAGCATCTTGCTTACTAGACAGAGATAAATTCCTCACCAGTGTGATCATCAGACACTAAGCCAAACTCATCTTCTTTTCCTTCTTTTTTTTTCCCCTCGCTCTGTTATTCATAGAGACCACAGGTGAACCAGGAGAAAATTATTACAGTGTGATGACTGCTGAAATGATAGAAGGTAAAGAAGATGGATTATCACGGTGCTGACATGATTTGTATGGATTTCCAGAATTAAGCTGTTCACTTAAAGTGACCGTCTTCTTTGCACCCACGATATTGCAGCTGCCCTAGTAATAACCTTCATCTGCACTTGTGAGCCAAGTGAGCAGAGCACGTTTCCCATTACCTGTCAAGCGAGTATGTAGAGTTCTTCTGGCCCCGCAGTAATAGCAGGGCTGCTGGTGAACAGAGTAATAAACACCTACTGAGAGGGATGTAGCGTGAAAAGATCTCATCACCTGCCATTAGCACGCTGATGAATAATGCAGCATTTTCAGTGGCAGATGTCAGGGGTGGGAGGAAGAATCACTTCTGTAAATGCTCTGGTGAGCACTTCAGCACAAAGTGAGAGGTGATAGCAACAGATGCATGTGACAAAATTACACTCGCTATTGTATTTTAAAAGAAATGGGAACATTTACTTCACAAATAGCTGGCAGGCGCGCTCTCTCTCTCTCCCCCTCCCCTCCCCCCGCCCCCCCCCCCCCGCCGCTTTTTTTTTTTCCATCAGAGTCAAAGGATGCTGCAAACTAGCAAACTAATTCACATACTGCTAAGCATTTACAGCTCCTAAATTAACCACTGTGTAAGGGGCAGTGAAGCTTCACTGTCCAGCCAGTTAAATGCTTTTTCCTGCAGACCCAAACTGGAAAATTGATTGAATATGTAAGATTTGAAAAAATAAGAATCTTATTTCTATTTAAATTCCCCTCCCATTGTACATTTCATTTCTCTCTTTCAAATAATCTACACGCCACTGGTTAAGTGAAGTGACAATTCCTGGATTTCATGCACTTAAACCCCTCAGAGGCTCTGGCAACAGGAAAAAGGTCTCGCTAATGTTGAAGTTATCAAGAAACCTCCTATTACTGCCCTTGTTCCACCCACCCATTTTGCTGCTGCAAATGAGGCAAAGAAGGGATATAGCTGTAACATGACTGGTTTCTGGCTGTGATTTTAAGTGTGGCAGTCCCTCTCAGCTAAACTAAATTATGCAGGTATTATTAATTGTTGACAATTAATTTTTTCACTTGACAGAAATCACAGACCTGGACCAAGTCCTTGTTAATGATGAAGGGTGTTGCATGACAGGGGGACTACAAGACTTCCAAGCTGACACAGCGACTTAATTCCCTGTACCTACAAGGAACTGCTCTCAGATAGAGCCCAGTTGAATTTTACATACATTTTATGCCATTGCTCTCTTGCAGAGAGAGTTCCTCAGCGCTAGTTATGAATGAGGTCCAAAATCTGTCATATCTGACACCTACATATACTGGAGGAAAAAAACATGAATTTACAACCAATAATAATATTATGTGATTGAAACATTATTCCTGGCACATGCTATCATCTTGTCTGGGGAATCACAGATTCAGATGATTTAAAGCAACCAGTCCCAAAGCAGAAATGTTTTCTGATTAAGTTTATCTTCAGGCTTCTATTTCCAGTCATGTTTTGAGCCAAACAACTCTTTTTGGTCAATTGCTGTCACTCAGCGCGGTAACTTATTAACATCAAAAGTCCTGGGTAACAGATGGCTCGATGCCACAAATGGTGAGATTTTAATACAGAAAAAGACTCGAGCTCCTGAATGCCCACAGTCTGGAGGCCGTGAGGACTGGATACACAATGATAGTCATGTGTTTGAAGTCTGCAGGACAGCTGAGAAGAGAAAGGAGGAATTGTTGAAAACCAGAAGATAAGAATGCTTAAGAGCCTTTCTGTAATAGGCGAGCCACAAGATGGCATAGATGTTGTCATTGCTCAGAAGGGTCCTGTTCATATCCATGTGCACTGCATAAGCCACAAAAGTAAAAGTTATGTCAGGTTTCCTTGTTTCTGCCCCTCTGTAAGCCATGCACACATTTAAATTCTCATAATTGTCTGACTATAACAGGCTACTGGAGGATAGCAGATTGGGATTGAAGAGCTCTGAAGGGATGAAAAAATGTTTCTATCATTAAGCAGGATTCTGGAAAATATATTTCAGAGCAGAATCTCTCTTCTGATTATCTTTTGGTTGCAGTTGTTATTGTCTGAGTTCCTTCTGCACTGCCTGTTCACACACATTTCAAAGGTCAGCGCTCTCCTGTTAGCCAGGGCTGTGTCAGAAAGAGACTGTGTGACTTAGAGAAGGATGCATCACTTCAGCAAGAACTGTGTGATGAGAAATACAATGTGTTTGGGAGATATCTGTATAGCTGCAACAAAATGAAAAAAGGAGATGAATGAACTATATGGCAGAGGAAGGAAAATAAAAGGCTAGGTAAGGAGGCCATTTCTGATTTCCTTCAAATGATAAGTGCCATTATTAGAAGCAGAGTAGGCAGAGCATATATCCCAAAAGAAAGAGAGAATGTTCTTTAAGAAGAAAGGTATATAATCAACATGTAGCAGGGATAATCAAGACAAGGAAAATACTCATAATAATCCCGTATCCACTCAGCTTTTATTATAAGAGGGTTGCTTTGAACTGTGATTCAAACACAGAGTAGAATTGAGAGGAAGAGAGACATAGTTACCAGTAATCTGGCACTCTGGAGCTGTGCCTCCTAACACACAAAATTTCAAAGGATGTGTATAAATAATGCCAGTCTCCTCTGGGTGAGAGTCGTGAATAAACTGGAAAAAAGATCACCACCTCCTCCCCCTCATCACCCAGCCCACTCCTCTGGACAGCATTTCTTCAAAATCAGTTGTGCCAAACCCAAGATGTAAATGCATCTTAGTTTGTTTGGCATTTCTCTTTGCAGTATGCTAAATTAGTGTGGAAGTAGGGCTTCAAACAATATTCTTGTAAGTGCTGTGGATAGAACGGGAAAGTTCCTGAAGGGGAGTGAAAAGACACATCTCTTCAAGATTTAGGCTCAACTCCCCTGAAGATATTCCTTGGATTAGCCAAGATTTTGCATTTCAAACTTAAAGTGAAAAAGAAATATCATAAATTGGAAAACAAACACTGTTGTAAAAAGAACAAGTAGTGATTTCATATAGTCTCTTTTTCCATAGGGGAACAGGTTGAGATTCTTTAGAAATTGGGTTGTAACTGTTTTGTAAAGTATGTACTTGCCTGGAAACCTGCTGCATTACAATATTTCTTTTTTACTCATAACTTCATAGCTTTTTAGGAAAAAAATATACCTTGCCTACCTTTTAAACTTGTAATTCTTCATTGTTACACTTATAGTTTGATATACTTAGCAAGAGGTAGTGTTCACAGATGTTGTATAAATATCATTTTAATCCAGAAGTCAATCTTGGAAAGACATTAAAAAAGTTTTGATAAAAAGCAACATTTGCCGTGTGTTTTGTGCCCTAGTATTATTCCCACCAACGTGTAAGGCTAAAAAGGGCCACCTATTACCGTAGAGATGTATCTAAAAAATCTCTCAAGCTGCCTGTAATAATCTCCATTATGTGTAATGACCATTTTGATAATAGTCTTTAGAAGAGGTAATGGCCCTGCTGAATGGTTATTACCTGTCTGTTCACGCTGGAAGCAAGATGCAGAAGCCAAAGGGGACAGTGAAATGGTCCTTGTAGTGCAGTCTGAAGGAATAAGAAATATTTAACAGAATGCAAGAAACAGACAAGCAAGCACCTTTGGTTGTAAAACTGTCTGCAGTGGTGCAGTGAGCCATTGTGAATTTTGTGAAATAATAAAGACATAAAATAGTAATTAATAATAATAATAATAGGCAAACTATCACTGTGAAAGCTATTTTAATTTTAAGTGTGATAAAGTCTGTTAGAAAATAAAAGATATCTGAATGTTAAATATAATTTGGTGTGTTATGGAATGTTAAATGTTGTTATACTCCAATTCTATCCCATGCCATAGGAGCAATATTACTTCACTCCAGAGAGACCTCTGCAGAAATCAAAGGTCAAAAGTGTTTATGTCTTCCGCACAACCACTGCAGAAGCATCCCTATATGCAAAAATATTGGGTCATAAAAACGGCGAATAAGTCATGTCAGAGCTATAACGACTCAGGCTGGCCTTTAAAACAGACAGAATTGTCTTGTAAATGAAGCCTGAGCTTCATTTACAATTCACTGTCACAAAAACATCAGGACCTCAGCAACTTATATCACTTCTGCCCAGGCTAGATGACCAGCTCCAGAAGTTAACTCTTAATTCTTATTCAGGAAAATGATAAGTTCTTCCAAGCAGAGATTGCTTGAAAACCTGAACTGTGTTTAATAAAATTTGTCCCTGATTTCAGTTGTGACCTGTGGGATTTACCATGTATTAAAACTGCACGTAATGAATAATTACTGAATTATGGAAAAGTGAAATTATGAATTATCTTACTCTGGCCTGATGCTTAGAAGTATACTGGGAAATTATTTCACTCAATAAAATTTGTTAAAGACATACAATGAAAAAAAGACCTTGTCTTCAAAACTAGAAGAAAGAGACAATCCAAAAAATCTCAGTTTAACAAAAAAAAGGTAAAGTCTTGGTTCAAAATGCAAACCACCATGAATGCTCAGTGTTTTATTCTGTGTAGATTGAACTATACCATTGAATAGTGGTATTTCAAGAACACAATACAAAGACGTGTGCTTACGTCTTTACACGTACTACATTTTCCTTAAAAATTGCATTGTTTCCATCCCTCAGCAGCTCTGCATATGAGAGAAAATGTGACCATCCAGAAAGAAGGATCTCAGACAGATCTGTGATTTTTTGAAATACAGAATGCCTTTAGCAGAGACTCATTTTTTCAGCAGCTTTTTGGGTTCAGGGAAACCCAGAAGTCCCAGTAAGATGGCTCACGCACCCTTAAACATTTTAGTGTTTCATCTTCCAGGGTGATCAGGAACGGATGAAGAAATGCCAGCTGCATGAACTCTTCTGAGGCCTTATTGATATTTGTGCACTGAATAGGGACACTCCATCACTTCAGAAGAAAGAGTGGCTAGAGCAGACCAGTAGGCACTGACAGTCCAGGATCCAGCTCTCCATTCTGGATTGACTTGTACTGTGACATAAAATTAAAAGATTAGTCTACATTGATAGTGATGATACCCCCTGCCTTGTTTTTCTCTGTTATTATTGCCCTAAGTTGCTATCACTAGCAAAAGAAAGAGGGCAAATTACAATCTAGATGTAACAAGTAATAGAAGTCTCATTTACTACTACAGACTATAGCACAGATTGTTTTTTCCATCCTCTCCTCCCATTTTGATTCTTATGGTCTTAAGCTGTATTCCAAAAGTCATCTCCCACTTTTAAAATAATTTCCCTCACTTCCGTTTTAGAAGATGCTCATCTTAGGTCACCCACATCCCAGCAAGAGTATTCCTTCATTCTCACAACCTAAGTGAAATCACTTTTTCCGTCCCATCTCTTCACTTGAGCAAGTTGCCCTCTGACTGAGAAGTCCATAAGCATTGAATGGGCCTAAGGGAGTGACTCAGGACATCTTAAAGAGCTGATTAATTGAAGGGGTTTGAACATATTCTGCAAATACAGTTGGAACCCTGTGTTGTGAGGGGGTGTGTGAGGAAATAACAATAGTAAAAATACAAATAACACATTAATGTCTTATACCCTGTAAGGGAGTCCAGAATAAGAAATTACTTCAAAGAGAACCACGCTCAGTGTCAGAAAGAGGTAATAGCATACACGAGTAGGAGAAAAAAGAGACTGCCCTGGTGTTTCTTCAATTTGCACTTGCTGGTCAGTTCACCTGAATTTAATCATAGACAGCATCCTACTGGTCCTCAGTAAGGCACAATAAAAACAAATGACTAGATAGTATCTGAAAACATTAATGCTGAAGAACACAGGTAACTTCATTCAATTACAACACAGAAAAATTGCAATGTGGAAGCCCAGCTTGAAATTGTACAGCCTTGGCACATAATTAATGCCACTAAATAGAAAATGAAATCTCTATTATTAGTACCACCACTCCAAAAAAAGTGTTCTCACAAAAAAATTCAAAGGGAATATAGAAGCAAGATGAAATGTGGAACTGCCCTGGTGGGTTCTGGGTGGTCTGTATCTCATCTGGAAAGAGGTTTTTACAGAAGTAGTAGACAGTGTTTCAGGGCAAAATGCAAGACTGTATAAAATACAGTTACAGAAGACTGCCTTTCATTTGCTGCCTTGTCACTACAGTTTCTGAACTGCTCAGGTTTTTTCTAATGAAATTGGGTAATATATGACTTACATATGAAAATTCATTTGTGTTTATCTTATCTGATAAATGGATGGTGGATTTTGGCATCTATCTAAATTTTCTTAAATCTCTAAAATCTTTGCCTTAGTAATAGCCTCCAGTATTTACTTCTACTGGGCAATTAAGTATTTTCTGAAGGGAAAAAAAAGAATCATTCCTGAACCATTTATAAATATGGCAATTCTTTGGCTATAATTTAATTCTCCTTTTGATATTGACATTCAGGCCACCTCAGATATCCTATCAAGAAAAAGCACCCTTGTGGAGAATACAAAACCCTTACAAATGTCCTTTCAAACTTTCATCTAATCTGAAAGAAAAAGAAATCTGTGTTCATCTGAAAAAGATAAGGCTATAAAAAATGCTCATAAATACAAATGAATAAGTACCCAAATTAGTTTTACATTACAGAAGAGTGAAAATAAAATAATTTTTGCCTTTTTTTTTTTTTACTTTAAACTCCTTTTTTTGGTGTATTAAAGATGTAAGTCACAATTGTTAAAAATTCTGCTTAGAAATATTATTTACCAGGTAGCCTCCAATGGCTTTCTTTCATTACCCTTTAACAACAATATTTCTTATAAAAAAGCACAGACAAAAAAAGTATTTTCATATTATGTAATATTTTTTTTTTGTCAGAATGGGTTTCTTTTCAAGAAAAAAAAAAAAAAGATATTTTAATAACATTTCCTACTTATACAGATTTTGATGGAATTTCCCAAGTACTTTGGAGGCTCAGGTTCATATTCTTGCATGGCTACAGGCCTCATTGGACAGGTTGTACTCAGCTTCATGGTTCAGCCATTTGTAACACTGGGATAATAGTACTTTGCTGTTTTGCAGACTTCTCAGGCCTTTAAAGACTGCAGTGTCCTCCTATGCTGTAGCAACAGCAGCTGGACACCTACCACCTCCAAGACACATGGGTATCATCAGGACGTCAAGATCCCCCCTTGCCCCCAGGCTCCCTAGTAATCCATGCAGCGTAAGCATTACTTAACCCAGTTTACTGGAGAGGAAGGCAGCTATGTCCCTGGGGAGAGAAAATGGGGCACAGAGGGTTGGTTGACCACACATCCTGCCCCTGTAGGTTTCCTGCATAGCACTGGTTCACCTTTCTTACTCTGCTGGCTCCATCTGTAGCCCATCACACCCACCAAAGACAGGGCATACTTAGCAGCCAGCAGCTCAGTTCTTGGGAAACTCTGGACTTTTCACCACTCTATATTTTTCACAGCTGAAAACAACAGATTATTATCAGGCAGCAGAGAACCGAATGTTCCAGAAATATATTTGTTTCACACACTCAGTATATGAGTCACGCTCAAGCTGACAGAACGGCCTGCTCCAAGAGCTGTCCCTCCAATCCTGCCACCGCTTGCTATTTACTTTATTTATTTTCACATTTATGGAACATTTCTGTTAACCATGTTTTAGGTACATTCACAATAAACAAGTATTAAAACCACAGAATCACAGAATGGTTGAGATTGGAAGGGACCTCTGGAGGTCAGCTGGCCCAAACGCTTGCTCATGCAGGACCACCTGGTCCTGGACATATTTGTCCATGGCCAGCTGGCCAGGACTACGTCCAGATGACTTTTAAATAACTCCAAATAAATGGGTACCAAAATATGCAGACTTTATAGTAGAACTTGTGGAACTTGTAAAACATTTGGGAAGGAATAACTTTTTTTTTTTATATGGCTATAACACCATATGTGTCTGTGCATGTAAAAAGTACTGCTGAAGTGTACAAAATCTAAGGTTCCTATGCAGTTGAACAAGCCGACACACTTCTTCACAAAATCTAAAAACAGCTAAGGGAAATCCAAAGGAGTTTTTCTTTTAGACATAGAAATTATCATTCCTAGCAACACTGGAGTGAGCAGGTATGCTACCAGGTAAGTGCAAAAACAGTTCAATTTGGGTGGTGTGATTACTGCTTTTGAATGCAGAATATATCTGGCAAGGTATGACGTGATCTCTGTCAACTTTGCCTGGAACAGAGGACATGCAGCACCCACCAAAGAATCAGGCTCAGTTTAGGTCTTTTTAAATGGTACTCCTAGGTGAAGAAGAACAGGAAAACAAAGGAGACAAAACAGTAACTATCTATTAGCACACAGAATAGGCTTTCTGGGTCTAAATAAATACATTTGAACAGATTTTATGCCAAAGTCACCAATTTCAGATGACAATAACAAATAAAAGATTTTTTTTTCATTTGTAGACATATAAATTTTAAATTACATCTGAAGTGTATAGAGAGTAGAAAGAATACACATTGGTAAAGTCAGAGAAAATTATAGTATAGAGTCAAGCTTGATTCTTACAAATAAGGGTCAAAAGTTTATTCTGCAAAAAAGACATTATCTATTCTCTCAACTGTACAAATAAATTCATTTCAGACCTTGATACAAAGGGTGCATAGTGTCAGTGAAATCAGAAAACAAGTATTAACAGAAAAACTACAAAATTTTAGTTCTGTGTTCAAAGAGTATCATTGTTATTCTCTCTTTCCTTTTCTCTTGCTTTTTAAATCCCAGATCATATAAGCTTTTTAATTCAGCCTGATCAATATAATACATGAATTTGTCTCTTGTCTACTTTTTCCATTTTTTTGGCAGCAACAAAGAATTACTGTAATGAAATAATTTCTGGCTGGCACGGTGCCCAGCAAACTTGGGGAACCATTGAGACTGGTTTACGTTCATTCCTCACAACAGCGTTCTGAATACAAAGTTCTGGGATGATAATTTATTTCTCCTGCAGTTTTATGGCATTTCAATGGCCTGAAATATCCTACTTGATGGCAGTTTGCATCGTTATGGGTTGCCATAAGTGATGCGAATTCCCATAAAACTTTGGGAAAACCCCGCATCACATCTTTATCTATATTTCTCAGTGATAACATTTGGGTTTTCTTCAAATAATTTTATTAATTTAGTTGCAGAAAAACATCCCCCTCTTATCAGGTGTTACTGGACAACACATTTGGGGTTTTTGGTGGCTATTAAATGGGGCAAAGGAATAGATTTTTTTTCCAGTGCACTAAGCAACAGCTCAGGAGTAAAGAAAAACACATTGATTCTGATGTTGTTTACTACCAGCTAAAGAGAACCACCCACAGTTTTTCTTTTTTTTTCCCCTCCCTGTGGAACCCCCATTACAGCCAGATTAACCACCCTGATCCCTACCCATATTACTACTACTAGACAAAAGTGCTTACACCTTTAGGAAAGGGACTTGCCTCAGTCTAAATCTTGCTACAGATGATTGTCTATCTCATTTACTGCCTAACTATCAGAAGTTGAAATATCAAGCATATGAGAAGCTTTGAAGGAAAATACAGGAAGGTTGTAAACAGTAACTGCATTTCTGTTCAGTGATATATTGGCTGTGAGAAGAGATAGTCTATTGCATGGATGTAGGGGCTTGCCTATCTTTCCAGCTGTCACCAGGCATTTCCAAAGCACCCATGACTTTTATGTAGGGAAAAGTCTATGTTCATCTTCATTAGCATGAAACTCTGTTAATAATTATTTTAATATTAATTATAATTATCTGTGTTAATAATAAATAATTTGGCTAAGTGTAGCTAATCACTGATCTCACGTTCAGACTTAAGGCCACAGTAGGTCCAATATCAATGCAGCTATCTGAGAGCATCCCCAGTGAAACTGAGAGCAAAACTGGAACAAACATGGCTACCTAGTACAGTACCAATAATTTAGCTGCCCTTCATCAGGAGAAATTCTAACAAGGAAGCAGCACATACATTCCAACTTACAACAGGAAAATGATGCAACATTGTGATGCCACTTTCATCTAAATTGAACACTATGCATCCCAGCAGAGCTCTGACATTCTGAGCTATGCCCATGGGTGTGAACCTGCAGTAACTTCTTTGAAAAGAATGGGATAGTCCTGGATTTATGCCAGTGTAGTGGAGACAAGGATCCAGCCCAGTATTTTGGCAGAAGCTCCAAATATTCCATCTGAGATCACACCTGGACACCAAAAACAAATCTCAGACAGATTTTCATCAAAAGTTTTCAATATAAGTATGGAAGCCAGATAAAGTGATCAACCAAGATATGTGTAAATCAGCAGAAACCATGGTTCTACTATCCCAACCCTGATCACAACTCAGTTGCCACCATGAAGCCTGATACTGGGGCACAATCCCAATTTCTCTTTCATTAGATAAAACTGAACTTCTGAAATCCATTCTGAGAGGGCAAAAAGGAGTGAGCTGCTTCCTGGGCCCACTGCTTACAGCCACCTTCATGGAAAGAGGCTTACCTACTTCTGTGAACAACCCAACGGCCTAAACACTTTTATTCTTTAGACTGAGGAGGGAGAATGAGACTGTTATTATTCATGTGGTTACACACTTGAAAGATCCTTATATACTTGAAAGATCCTTATATACTTGGAAAATCCCATATGTAGGAAAGAAAAAAGTGGAAAGATTGAAATATGGGACTCTGCTTCCAATCAGACAACAACAATAGCAGTTTCCACACTTACTGTAGCAATATATGTCCGTAAGAGCTGCTCATTCTCAGTTTTAATTACCTGCAAGAAAAACCCTAAGTGTGGCAAAAATTTTCATGCAATGTGAGCACTCAGCATCTTCCCAGAACAGGTTGCCATTCACTGTGATTCTCAGATTTCTTCTTTTGCCTCACTGTGTCTCCACTGCCCATATTGCCCATTCCTACACTAGCACAGGTCCATTTTGCTGAAGACCTCACTTGAAAGCAACATAGGTATCTCTATTCTAGCCCATGCTCCAAAGAGAAGCTGCCCGAGTTTCAGACTGACTTTTTTTGGCAGAACTACACAAATTCTATTCCAGATTTGGACGCTCTTTAACATCCTGCCTCTTCTTTTCTCAGAGGATATCCATTTTGTCCTGACATCATAAATTCTCAGCACTTTATTCAATTCTCCACAGACAGCAAGGAAAAGATACAAAATTGAAAACTTGTTCCAATTCTCAAGTGTATGTAGTTTTTTCAGGGTTTCCAAGTAATTTACTAGCATTCTTATTTTATCTCCAGACATAAAAATAGCTTGGACACATTTATAAGATTAATTTACTGCAGTTTAGCATCATTCTCAAAAATGTCTGTCAATGCCATAATTGTCTGCAGTCTGAATAACTTTGCCAGTTGGGTTACAATGGTGTAATTAAAGTAATATCCAATGGAACAGTTATTTAACAAATATAAGACAGTGAGTTAATTCTGATTATCAGAGAGTAAGTCTATCTAGATATCTAGATATGTCAACAGTAATTCTCTCTCTTCTTTCCCCGATAATACACTACTGTGGGATTGCACTAGACCATCTTAGCATATTTCTTCCATCACTTTTCAAAGTGTTGTTGACATCACATTGATAAGTAGAGATGTTCAGGTAGTTTTGTCAGTCATTAACTAATTTGCCAGAAGGTCTAATTTTGTGAGTCATCAGCCCTATTCATTGTAATGATTTGAGCAGTATTTCATTAAAATCCCTGGTTGTCAAACCAATGTTAACTTCAGTTCTCCATCATGGGTAAATGAAACAAATGTATTATTTGCAAAGAAATATCATGTTTGCCTCTAGCCTGCAGACCAAGTCACACATGAAGCATGATAGTAGTAGCAGAAGAAACAGAAGAATCACAACCCAGCACCAAGCTGGTGAGAGAATAAGACACCTCCCATTTCCCATCAGAGAAATCATTTGATGATCCATAAAGAGCAAAAATTCACAGTTGTGTCCTCCATATCTTGTGTATACAAGTGAGCCAGCACATACATACATTGTAAAATGCTGATTGCAGATTTGTAATCATTCATTAAGTTTCATCTCCTTGAAATTCAGCTGTTCTGGATTAGTTCTATTTAGTAGGTAATTACCACGAAGAAACTTTTTCAATGCTTCCTACTACAAACACCAGACAACATAATCAGAAAGCATTTCAGTGACAGAGTCTAGTTGAACTGCTACAAGCAATGGCCCCCATCTTCTTACTGTGAACTCCAAGTGATGTAAATGTAGCAGTGAGTACGAGTGCTGGCACTTCTTAAATATTCTGGGATAAATGTAATTAGAACCAAGAGGGACTGATGAATTTAACTCCTTCTTGCTCTTCATGTTTTTGATTTCAAAATACCTTTAGCACTAACAATAACATTCAAGAAAATGTTACCAAAGTAGAAGAGGGAATATTTTTGTCAGTGATGGTGATAGAGACATAAACAGGAAAGTGCTGAAAAGTTGTCCTAACTGTAACTCCACACTATAGGCTAACTCCACATAAGTATCCTGCTTCTATTGTATAGCTTGTTCAGGTGACAACTCCCCACAAAGCCGTCTTGTAAAATTAGGAAATGACTCCAGTCAACATCAGCCCTCCTGAAGGCTTAGCAAAGAGACCCAGAGGAACATTGTAGAGAGTCATACTTAAAAGGTGTAATCATTTCCCATTTGGAGCATGAACTTTGTCCATGGGGCAGACAAAAAAGCCCAGGAAAGCTAGAGAATAAGCCATTTAAGATGAAGCTTTCTTTTCCTCATTATATTATTCTCTGAGGGGCTTTTAAGAATAAAAAGGGCCACTATGAGAGCTTCCCTAGAAGACTGAAAAGAAATTCACAGGAACACTCTAAAGTAACTCTCTAAAGACCTCGAATTCAAACTGGAAATATGTCCATGGGACACAACATGAGTGAGAACTCATGGGGACAGAAAGTCTGGTCCTAACAACTTTTGCCAGTGTGAACAGGGAACCTGCCACAGTGTGGGGCTAGTGGTGAAGGCATCACACAGGAACTATGAAGCAGAAGCTAACCTACAGCTAAGGAGAGAAACATTTTACTGATCATTGCTGGCTCCTCTGCAGAAGATTTCCAGGAGAGCAGTGTGGTAGAGCTCCTCTGACGTGCCCAGCGCAAAACAGATTTGCCCAACACCAAAGGACCATGCAATCAGGTGCAGGGAAAGCAAGGTGGTAAAAATGTAATTGCTATGTATACAGGCTTCTTTCTCTATGGATAATAAATCTTCAGTCATGGTTCTCAGATGAGCAGAATATGATTTACCAGTTACTGCAGTAGGTTGTTTCTGTAAACCTTGTAGATGTTCCATCAAAAAGATACAAATCAATTTCTCTTTATAGTACTCAGATAATAAAAAAAATTAAAAGATAACACTCGCTAGCATTAGAAACAAGCAACACCCATGCAAAATAAAGCACACAGACTGTCTACTCACTGCTCCCAAAGCTAAGGATATTTTTTCTGTTGTTGACAAGGACAGTGGTTCAACATAACTATATGAAAAATTTTTCAAAGTCCCATTCATCACTTCTTTTCATGTTTTCTGACCACTATGATGTCTGAAGAAAATCAGGACAATGGTACTCTTAAAAAGCAGGTTAATTTAGGGCATTTGTAGGAGATTAAGAGATTAATATAAAACCCCAAAATGGCTTGTGTGTCTGATCTGCTTAGGAAGTAGCTGCTCTGTGATAACATCTGTCTAAGTTTATATTTTGCACCACACCAATTACCTTACTTCTGATTAACAAATAATAAATAATGTAATTTAATGCTCTAAATTAACACACTAATAACTGTAATAATAATACTAGGATTGAATTTGTATATTAATAGAAATTACTGCCTCTTTCTCCAATTCTTTTCCCAAACTAAATGAAAAACATTCTGAATTCAGGAAAGAACTGCAAGAAATAGGATAAAAGACAGTTGAAAGTAAGGCATAGAGAGCTGCTCCGTGCACAAAACCTTTCCTGAGGCTTGTTGTTTCTTTGGTTTTCTGTAGTTGACTGGAGATGAGCCAGCCAGGAAGAACAAAATACTTACAAGAGAGAAAGAAAGACAGAAATTGTCAGTGCACACTGTGCGGCGGGTTGTATGTGTGTGCCTGTGCATGCGTGCCAGGGGGGGTATTGGGGGTGTGTCTGTCTATGTTGTGTGTGTAATAACTGAGGCTCCATTCCCATCAGCAGAACCTGAATTTCAGCCTAAACTTTGGGTATCAGATGATCGACATAATGATTCCTGCTGCCACTTTGCTCTCCGTGGCAAAGCATGTAAAGCATCTGCAGCCGAGCTGAAATTAGCCCTATCCTGATGTCCCTCTCTAAATGTTTCCCCGTTATCTCCCACTTGTCTTGATAGCTAATACAGTTCCTACAGCGGCTATATCATATTAGGTCAGAGCAATGAAAACGAATGCTATTTTCTTGATGGCTTATGCAGAATCGTTGTAATTTGAATCAAGTCTCCCTAGCCTCTTTCTTTCTTTCTCTCCTATTTTTTCTGCTCCTCATACTGAATATATTGGGGGCCTGGCAAGCTGCCATTCTAACTGCACATTAGAAATGGTAGAGTTTTCCTCTATCTGATTCTCTAAAATGAGTTCACCAAAAGGTGCAGACCCAGCACATTTGTGGTTTTTCCTATAAATTACTTTAACACTGTGTCCAATCATATATATAATTTCAGATTTTCAATTTCAACTCAGTGCTGTGTCAGCACAGACTCCACTGATATGTCTAACGTATTTAGCTTAAAATGAAACGGATGGCATTTCATTACCAGGAAGATAATATTTTTGAATATGTTTGCTGCATGGCAGGATCCATCATTATTCTGCCATTTTATGTTCAGAGTGTGTAATAGCTTTTTAATGCTTTGATGTATTTTATTTATATATGTAATATTTTTCTAATATCATGGGGCGGTTTAACTCATTGGACACATTACAAAATCTTAATTGAATGCTTTTAAATATTAGTTAGGGAGGAAATGCTTAACAAATTGCCAATATTTTGTTTGAAATTTAATAGAGAGTAGCTGAAACACCGCAAAACCCATCTCATTCTCACTCCTTCCAATTGCTCCTCAGCTCCCTCTGACACTCAAAACACTTTGAAAGGAAAAAAAAGGGGAAAGAAAATCCTACAGTCCCCTGAGACGCTCAAGCTGTCAGCATGAAGGTAAGTAACACAGGAAATCTTGAACGTGCCCAACTGTGAATGACAGAAGCCCTCTTATTGGAGGAAGCTTCTGACAGGCCTGAAATCCTTGATACCTAGTTTCTCAGTCCTTTGACCAAAGTCATGGAATTTTAAAACTACTAAGAATTTCTTCAAAGTTGGTTTCAGTGTTTTTTGTTTTTTTTTTTTTTTTTACTTGCAAGGAAATGATACTACTTATGTACATTAGTGTAATGTCACAATTAAAAGCATTCCAAGTGAACAGGTAAGTATTAAAGGACATTTCTTCATATTAGCAGCAAATGCTAAAACGAGTGGTGCTGACTGCTCCTTGCACCGGACTCGTCCTGCTGTTATGCTCTGCATGCAATTGAATAAAAATGCTCTTTCCTTAAATGAAAATTGTTGTATGACAGTGTGTGATGTTAACTATGACCCGAATCCAATTTTTTTAAATTATCATGTTCTTTTTGCCTTTTCGTTTTAAAACAGCTATAGCCACTCATTTTTCAGTAGTTTCTGTTTGTTCACAGAAAAGACCTGTGCCCCAGATGACCAGTTTTATATTGCAGAAAGCATCATTTTCCCCAAGCTATTTCAACTGCACTCTTCAGAAAGAAGGAAATGCATTGCTATCCTTCTTACTGCAGGGGCAAGGTACAAGCAGGTTAAAGTCAACCTTCTCAAGTAGGGCTGCATAAAATTAAGTAAGTACTTAAACTTTGTAAGATTTCATGTTTTTCCGAGGTACCAAGCATCTTTTAATCCTCTTGAAGCTGGCTATACATTCCTGAAAATCAAGTTACTTCTTTAGATGTCTAAATATGGAGCTGGGGATCTGTCTTGGCATTTTGTGGCCAAAAGCCCTAGTCATTAAGGGTAGTTAGGCATTTAAATTGTGTTGAAATATGAAAGCATTTGAGACCCAAATATTTTGTGAGATCAATTTTGGCCATGAGGTGGTTAGCAGCAGACATCAAGAGACAGCATTTTATTTTATCTTATTTTACTGCTTGCTCAGACAGGCAGAATATCAAGTTTATTTTTAGGGAAAATGGTAATTTTTTGTATGGACTAATTGATTTTAAATAACTAGCAGAAATACTTAGGATGGGGGTTAGAAGGAAGGAAAGAATAAAAAAATGCATAATTAATAATTCCCAGGAAGAAGAGGCTGAAAACTGTAGTACACGTTGTTGGTCTAGCAGGAATTTGTGCTCATGTGAAACATGAGAATATCGAAGGAGCTCTATGCTTCTTTAGCAAAAGATATTGGAAAATAAGACATACTCTAAATAAGTCCTTTTTATTTATTGTTGGGGTTTAATTTCTTCTTTTAAGTTTTTCCCTGCACAATAGACTACCACAATAATTCATATCTAAAATATAACAGGTAGCTTTATAACAGCTTCTTCTCATATCTTTGCAAATAGCTGGATTATTGAGGTAACAGACGCAATGCTCTTTCTTCACCATTCACAACCTGCTTTCCCCTTCTTACTGTTTTATGCAGACCACTTCTCCATCATCCAGTCCAACATTTTAAACTACATTTTTTGAGGGAATTTTCTATGTACACGTGTCCAAATATGTACTAGCAAAGAGATCCGGGGAAGTTAGCATGAAGACACCCATTTCCCATATTATTCACCTGTACATATTTTCCAAGTATTATTCTGGGAGTGTCCTGCTGATGAGGCTTTTGCAGTTACATTCTGCCTGAAGATCACAAAAGTAACAGACACCACCAGCTGCAATGCCAACATTAATGCCAAAACATTACAGCAAAAGTCTCTGATTTTCTAGGTTAGCATACATAAATGGGGACCAAGTCAGAGCCTCCTCAACAATTAGCATCTGCAAGGAGACAACTGCCTGATTCTAGATTCAGGCTCCACTGTCCTTGGTAAATTTGGAAGGTAGTCCAAATTTTTTTAAGGCCGAGGTTTTGCCTTCAAAACCAGTCTCATGAAGTACTTGAATCTTGAAGCAACTGTGGGGTATTTTACTGCCTGGTGCACATTTTTGTAAAGAGCTCAAACAGTCGCATCTTTGATCCGTATCTCAATTTCTCCATTGCAAGCTGATGGTAAAAATGTTTACTCACTGGAATTGTGAGTCACACAAACTCAAAGATTAGTTATCCTGGCACCCTTCAAGTCAATTAACCCCACAGCACATCCATCTCTGAACATAAAGCAGTGCCTCATTGAAGTAGCCCAGCCCTGAAACTGAGTGTATCCAACTACATGTATCTTTGTTTAGAAGCTACCCTCAACTAGAAGCTGCTCTCCTTTAGTAGCTGTACCCTGCAAGCCTCCAGGGAAACTAATTAAACTTAATAGAAGCTGCACTTCATTTAAAGCGGTAGAGAAAATTAATTAAATATTGTAGGAACCCTGGACTTGAAATGAAGATGTATGGCAATTGCAAATCAATCTGCACACCCCAGCATCTTTCCCAAGTCATTTTAAACCTTCTGTAGAGTGTTGTCCTATGTACCTATACCATATCCTAACACTGGAAGAAATGCAACGTATCCCAGAAAACTATTGTAAAAATTCTGCAAGTTCTGTTATTCTTTAAATTGGAACATCATATAAAAGCAAAATTTTAATTTGACTCATCAAAAGGCAACGTGTTGATCCAGCAAAAATAAACTGGCTATCCTTAATTATTTTTTATATTACGTTAAGCATATAGTTTGTCCCACATTCTGAAAGGGATTTGGCAGGAATTACAGCCTTCAGTATCTTGGATGCTCTGGGTCTGTGTCCATCCATCAAAAGGAGGTTGCTTATCTGATCTGCATTTATGTATCTTAGGTCAGAGCCTTCCTCAATGGCTGAGGATATGTGGGACTATGTGTGCAGAAACATCTGGCCTCATACCGAATTAAGAGCATATTTTCTAAGACAATTTTCTTATAAATAGCACAAAGTGATGATTATACAAGTTGGTAAGAATTCTGATATAATTAGTGCCATACACTTTTCATTTAAATTTCAGGACAGGACTGAGCTGAGTTAGTGAGAAGAACACACAGGGTAATAGACTGATTTGCCGGAACATCATTTCCAGGCAGTTCCTGAACATATCGTGGGATTTCATTATGGCTGTGCAAGGTAGAATAGAATAGAATAGAATAGAATAGAATAGAATAGAATAGAATAGAATAGAATAGAATAGAATAGAATAGAATAGAATAGTTCAGCTGGAAGGGACCTACAATGATCATCTAGTACAACTGTAGTCAAACAGCTACCTTAAAGAAACAATTAAGCACTATCTAAGGTGAGGTGAATACACTTGTGGATTAGAGCAATACTAGTCCTGCATCTGCAGGGAAACTGCAGATGTGGCCAAGATGTCGCACCTTTCTGATACTTCGGGTTCTCACGAAGGTGGCCATCCTGAGGGTAGTCAAACTGGACCCTGAATACTCCAGGAGCTAGGAAGTATAAAAGTTGCTATTCTCAAGTAAAATTCTTGAGGCCCCGTGCTAAGGAAAATCTTGCAAGTGGTGTCAACTTTTTAAAAATAATAAAAATCCCTGCTATGCAACTAGCACATATAACTTAGATTTCCATGTACCTCACCCAGGAAGTTCTGGATATTAGACCCTTGTTTCTAAGGGGAGTTGAGCAGCTGTAACTCTCACTGAAAGTTAAAAGAAACTGCAGGAGCTACATCCTTCTCTAGATTGTCCCATAAAATCTAATCCCTGCTGAGAAAGTGTATCATCCACAGCTACCCTGAATAGACTAGGCAGACACAGAAATAAAGCAAAACCCTATTCTTTGGTTATCAAAAGTTTTAAATGAGATAAATTGCCTTTTCCTCCAAGTCTAGGACTATTTTTCTTTGACTCAATATTTTTGTATTCCTGACGTCTTAAACCAGAAGATATGCAGGAATCTGAGCTCTAAACTTTCACAGTCTTCAGCTGGTGACATTACAAGCCATAAAATGATGGAAATAATGCAGCTTCTTAATTCTGAGCTGTCCACAGCTATGTGCTTAAGTGCAAACTGTCTTACCACCCCCCTTTAGTTTCATATATCAAGTCCCACCATAGGAAAAAAAAAAAGAAAAACAACACCAAACACAAAACAGTTTTTATGTATTTTGAACTGATGGGTCTCTTCAAGACCTTTCTTAGTTCCAGTGCATATGACAGTGACCCAGAAACCGTTCACAGGACTTGAAAGGCATCTCTCCATCTAGTTTCTCAGTTTTATTTTCACTTGCATACTAAATTACCTATTTAGTAAAAAAAAAAAAAAAAAAAAGCATATAAACTTTATTGGTAAAGGTAAGAGTTATTATATCCCTCTCTGGAAAGTAGCTATACAATAATACCTATATTTTATAGATGTTCAGTGTCTGGACGTCAATCCTTTGCATAAATATTAACACAACAACATTTGAAATTTCACAGTCCTTCATGACCTGCTATCCAGAAATTAGCCACACTGGCAAGAAATATCTTCCTGGAGAAGAAAATGCAGATTTGTTAAGAATATGCTTCCAAATTCCCCTTCTACAAGAGTGAGCCAGAAAAGAGAAGTAATTCCAAGAGATCCAGACAGGAATGAAATAGGATAACTACAAATAGTGTATTAAAAAAAAAAAAAAAAAGTAGATCAAAATAATAATATAGGAACCAGAATTATCTCAAGATGCATCTTTCATATTTTTCAAGCTACTGAGCAGAACGTGGTGCTGGAACCTTTTGCCCAGTTTCATCAAAATAAGTTTCAGCAATTAATGTGTTTCATCAATTCACCTATATTAGTTTGCCAAAGAGTAAGCAGTACAGTAATATATTCTATCTGTCTCTTTTCATGAAGCTACTGCCAGTCACTTGCTCTACATAACTTTGTGATCTAGGATGAGTTGAACTAATGCAAGCCTTTCAGATTTCATACTGTAAGATTAGACTAATGACCCATGGCTGAAAGAATTCCCATTGACCACATCCTAAGCCATTTCCCTTTTAGAAAACGTTTAAAACAAATCACATTGTTCTTACCAAATGTACACTGTGATTGCTGGCTTGTATGAAGAGGACAAAGCAGAGAAAATCATCTGGCAGGAATTTCCCGTAATTCTAAGAATATCTTAATTTTTTGGGTTGGATTTTTAAAAACAGAATTCAGTTAGGCAGGAAACTATACATACAGTTTTATGCTTAGAGTTGAATGCTTCTTTATTACATTTTTGCCCACAGATAAGATTCTGGTATTAAAACCATTGAGCAGGCCAGGGTGCTGCTAGTTTGTGGCAACAGAACAACTGAATAAACATAGGTCTACCAGAAGCCATTCTGAAACAGATTTTTAAGGGACAGCCCCAGCTGTGAAACAAACTCCCATAAAAACCAAAGGTCATTTCAAATGTCCGCACTTTCCAGTCTAAATGAAAAACACATTTAATCTGCCTTCTTCCACACAAATGTACAGATGAATGCACTTTAAAAAAAAAAAAAAAGAAAGAAAGAAAAACAAAAAACTTGCATTGTCCTAACAGTTCACCTCCTAGAGGGAGAGTGATCAAGAGAAAGAACATGGATTATTTATAACATATAATGTGCAACATATGTTTATCAACAGTCAAAGCAATATGGATTATACAGTCAGTATAATCAAAGAGAAAAGAAACAGAGAAAAGAATTACAACTATCAGCTTCTGAAAGAGGTGTTGAAATGTTTGCCTTAATAAACAGATACATTTTATGGACATCACATTAGTAGTTATCAGCATAAATGATGTTATACTTTTTAAGAGCCAACTCTTTTAATCTCTTAACAGTTTAGTACTCTGTAATTCTGCTGACCTCATTCAATTTTTGTGTTATAATGAAGTAGCTGTTTGAAATTGGGCCCGTAGTTTTACTTATTTTTAACCTGTGAAAAGTTTGTTAGCTAATGCACAATGTTTTCGTGCAGCCTAAGCACATCAGTTGCTCATATGTTATTAGACCATTTCAGATATTCATACAAACACATTCAGACCAGAAACTTACTACCTAGAGCAAAAATATTACCCTTGTTCAACTAGGAACTCTAATTACTAGTCTCCAAGATTCTTCTGTTAAATCCAATTATATAATAAAGACTGTAGTGTTTCCACAATAAAACATGGGCTTTGGAGAATAAAGCGTAAAGATGTCAATAGCACCTTTATTTGACATTTATCCATTAATATAAAGATGGGATATACTCCACGTACACTCCAAGACACAGAGGTTTGAATCCAATTTATACAAAGATGCTTTCACCATTCCAAGACTATACAAAGGGACCTGAAAAAGTTGAGCATGCCAGGTTTAAGGCCTCTTTATATTGTATTAACAGTGAGAGCAACTGCTTTGGTAAATGTGTATGAGGCTCCTAATTCTTTTAGCTAAAAGGAACTAACCAGGTCACAATGTATTAAACCATGGATGAGTCTGAAGAAGTACCTTTAAAACCACCCCCTTAGTTTTTTTATGATGAACCATAGAAGTAGTGCATGATTTTTTCTTTGGCTCTCTGTAAAAGCGAAAGTGTAAGTCCCTCATGTGGAATTACTGTATCGTTGCAAAGTTCATAATTTAGTTATCTGTGGATTTGCTATAAAATTCATACATTTGTTAGCTGGATTTTATCCTGAATTGTATGTCTGGAAGTCACTAAATTTGAAATTACCTCAACCAGAGGCAGTTCTTAGTACTGACTTATTCGTACCAGCTATCATAGAAAGTGGAATGATCACCTCTCCTGCTTGAATGCACTGCTGGATCTGAGGGTATAATGCCAGCTATACCTTGACTCCAGAGAGCACTGCTGTGCACCTGTGTAGTGATATATCAACAAGAAGATTTTCTTTTCTTTGACAATAGATCTTGATGCTTTGTGGTGGACTATTCTGCAGTACACACTCATGTTCTTTTAGACTTGTATTGTGGGAAATACATAATATTTGATTTATCATCTGCTCTGTCCATATCTTGCTCTCCTCACAAAAAAAATCTCTTTCTCTCTATGGCTGGCCAAAATGTTGTGCTCCCTCCTATGCTCTCAGATAACAACCAATCCACGCATTCATGACTACCCTGTTTGACAACCGCAGCTGAAACAGCAGCAGTCTTGAAAAGCTCTACCTGATTGAAAACACAACAGCTTCATGCCAAGCAGAATGGAGTGACTTGTGTCACTTGGAGCCCTCACACTCCAAGAATTAAAAAACTTCCCATACATGGAGGCTCAGACTTGGAGTTCTGTTTCTAATTTTAAAAGCTTTCCATTCCCTAAGCCCTGAGATACTTCCAGAGCTGTTTCATCACCCTCAATCACAAATTTTCCAGAGCTGTAGTGTATTCAGGACAACAAAGGGGACTCAGGAAGATAGGGATGCAAACCTCTCTCTAAGAATGCATGCAGACAACACTGCTATCTGCAGAAAATATGAACTCACCAAATTTTCCCATAGTGAAGAACAGTCTTAATGGGAACTTACTTCAAAACAACTGTGTCTCTTTCACTCCAGTATCTTTGCTCTTGAAAGCTGTCAACTAGCTTATGTTAGTCTTCTCTCCATCACAAGAAACACTATTAAACATCTCCTCTAACATTACAACTTACACCTAACTTTCTGGACAGTGAACCAGGAGTTCTCACTTGGGACTCTTTGTTACATGAGACATATGCAGAGAATACAAAAAACATTGACTGAAGAAGACTACAGTCAAAGCTCATGCCAAAAGGTCAGATGAAGCACAAAGGAGAATTGCCCATAATCTTTCAAAATGAATTTATAGTGGAAGGCAACAGAAACCAAGCCCTGATATGGGTCAGCAGAGCAGAGGGGAGAACCAGGCAGTCAGAGAAACTTGACAGATTGGTCAGTCACCATGAACAAGAAGTGGAATAAATGTGGACAGATTTTTGTGAGATTTTGTGTTATGTTTACTGCACGATTTCAAAAGTTTGGGAAGGAACGAGAGTTATGGAAAAACACATTCACAGAAATGATTCTCCAGTACTGCAAAAGCTGTGTTAGGTATTCATTCAAAGTGCTGTCAAATCACACATACAAAAATTACTGCTTAATGGTTTTATTGAACACTCTGATCCCCCTGCTTCTGAGTCCCTTACTGTGGTTATGCAAAAGAAAGCAGGAGGCATAGGGTTCGTAAGTGGAATGAATTGATTTCTCTTCTATAGATTTAGCTGGTGTTTATCATCAACTGTTTCTGCACCAAGGCAGTTATGAGTGACTTGACCTCACTGGGAGGCTTTTTTGCATTTGAAGGACTTTTCCACTATCAAGTTGCATACGCTTGCCAGCAACTTTTCATAAAATTGTGATAGATGTATTGCAGAAATTGAAAGTCATGTAAAGCCAAATAAATGAGAAGGTTTATTTAGAGCTAACAGTCTGCCATAGCACTGTGTAATTGTACAGTTTCCTGCAGAGTAAATCTGTCCAAGAAAAAATGAGGAAAAAGAACCTACCACTTCTTTCAAAAAACTTTGTGCTTCTGGACACCATCAATTTCTTGAAGCATGGTCATACTACGATCTGTCACAAACAACAAACTACTGGATAGGGTTTAGCACAATCTGCCCACTTGATACCGCAGAACCTTTTAGTCACGTACATTGCCACACATATGCTATTACATTGATTGGTCATTATAGTAAATGATCTGAAATAACCTTCATATTACATGTTGCTGTGTAACAACAATGCCAACTATTTGGCTCTGGTGTTCAGCCACTAAGGAAACCCTAAATCGTGTATGATAATGGCTCTTAGCTTACCTCTGCTGCCTTTGTTGTTTTCTTCCAAGGTTCATGTAGGTTTGTTAATATGTTCTCCACAGCACAATGAGGAATTTAAAAAACTTAGTCAAGTCCTACACAGCCTATTAAGAACTAAAACAAGCCACAGTATCTGGATGAAACTTACTTTCTTCATCATTCTCTGACCATACCAGATGCTTGTTACTGTATCATTTAGCAAGCCTTTTTCAGAAAAAGGTCCTTAGTGACCTCTAGCAGGCTGTCTTCTTCATTTTCTCTAAGAGCAATCAAGCAACTGTAACAATAAAGTCATTTTCTGAGTAGTGAGAACCTGGACAAAATGCACAGTGTATGAGAGAGAGACAGGACAAAACAGTGACAACAATCAATTCACAACCTTGACATTTTCTGCCTTTGCTCTGTTTGAACATTTTCCAGCAGGAAAGACGTCATTGGGGCTATCCCTGTACAAGATACTCTTTCTTTAACTCACAGAAAGTTTTCAGAATGTTTTACAAGAGAACACAATTGTGGAAAATTATAAAAAGGAAGGAAGGAAGGAAGGAAGGAAGGAAGGAAGGAAGGAAGGAAGGAAGGAAGGAAGGAAGGAAGGAAGGAAGGAAGGAAGGAAGGAAGGAAGGAAGGAAGGAAGGAAGGAAGAAAGGAAGGAAGGAAGGAAGGAAGGAAGGAAGGAAGGGAAGGAGGGAGGGAGGGAGGGAGGGAGGGAGGGAGGGAGGGAGGGAAAGAAAGAAAGAAAGAAAGAAAGAAAGAAAGAAAGAAAGAAAGAAAGAAAGAAAGAAAGAAAGAAAGAAAGAAAGAAAGAAAGAAAGAAAGAAAGAAAGAAAGAAAGAAAGAGAGAGAGAAAGAGAGAGAGAAAGAGAGAGAGAAAGAGAGAGAGAAAGAGAGAGAAAGAAAGAAAGAAAGAAAGAAAGAAAGAAAGAAAGAAAGAAAGAAAGAAAGAAAGAAAGAAAGAAAGAAAGAAAGAAAGAAAGAAAGAAAGAAAGAAAGAAAGAAAGAAAGAAAGAAAGAAAGAAAGAAAGAAAGAAAGAAAGAAAGAAAGAAAGAAAGAAAGAAAGAAAGAAAGAAAGAAAGAAAGAAAGAAAGAAAGAAAGAAAGAAAGGAAGGAAGGAAGGAAGGAAGGAGAAAGACTGTTATGTAATTATATAACATATAAAATATAAATAAAAAATGTTAAAAATTGAGCCTGAATCTGGGATAGCAAGTTTTCGTCTACACACTTTCTGAATCAGGAAAGCATCTTCAGTTTTAATTCTCCCTTAAACTGTGGAGTGCTTTGACCACCAAGCTATTGACTATTCTCGAACCGGTCTTGCCTCAAACATAGGTAGACAAAATAAATGAAACAAATTGTGTGAATCATTTTTGGTTGCCTTGGAGTGAAAAAGGAGAGGTGAAATGAAGCAAGTGGGGCAGAGGGATAGCACTGAGGGCTGCTTAGCTAGCTGATACGTAACAGTTCATTATTAAACCTCTGGAAGAGGGGGAACAAAAGCTAGAGAGCAGTAGAGATATCACAGTGTCTTAACAGATCACTGCCACCTTTTCAGAACTTTGTCAGAGTTGTAGCACGCATACCAGTACTTCATGCAACACCGGACAGAAATGGAGGCTACAACTAACTCTGATGGCAGGGAGAGCACCAGGTCTAACAATGGCACCCCTCTGTCTTTCAAAGTCTCCTGGCATGCAAGTACCAACATTTCTCTTTCACAGCTTGCTGACAATTTGTAACTTGTCTATAATTGTTACAAAAACATGCTTCATTTGATTGAAGCCTTGTAGTACTCCACCAGAAAGCAGCTGATCAATACGACAGGAACATTTCAAAATATGCCAACAGGAAGGGATTTCTCCAACAGTTTCAGAATGGCAGCTTTAGGGGCTATCTCTGTCCATATCAGCAGTAGTTTATTTGTAGTTTGTTATCAGACTGTTCATTCCAATGATGGCACTGCCATGCCTTCAGTGACTTCTGAAACAAATGTGCCAGTCTCAGGTCATTCACTTATAATGCAGATGATGAGGCAAAACACACCACAAGCTTCACCACAGCATGGAAGTCCAGCCTGCAATCTCTCATGCTGGACTTCTTCTCCCTCCTCTTATCCTCATTGCTGCTCAAAGTGGCAAAAGACTTAATTGCCCCAGGGCAGGGTGTTCAATCATTCCGGAGATTCAACTGCCTGCTTTCAGCTGGCAGAACAGGAGGAACTGAGCAATTCCCTTCAGGCAATCTATATGGTCTAGCAGTTCACTGTGTAAGTGATGCCTTATCGATTTCTGCCATAGCCTCCATAGCTGACTCAAGGATCAGAGGCTCTGACAATGGCTAACAAGTTTAAACCATTAGTCCCATTTGTAACTACTTGGTGAAAGGCTTGTAAGTCTCAATGTACTTTATACTGCAGCTTTTAGTGGATTTCTAGTCCCATTCATTTTGCCACAATGACCTCTGTAGTTAATGGGGGTTATTGGAAAATTATTTTTTTCTTCAAAAGCTTTTCCTTTCTCGTCCCTGCTTTTTCTTTTTGGAACATAAAAGCCATTTAGGTTGTGATGTTACAAAACAGCAATGCAGGCAATAATCTGTTGCTCTCCAGTGAGAAAATATGTGTCCTTGTGTACTGTCTGTTGTGTCTGATACTAAAAAACATCTTTGTCAGTCAGGTGCCAGCAAAGTAATTCATTTTGAATAGAAAGGTTTTCTGAGAGCAGTATTTTTCTTTTAAATGGTCATATTAAAAATCCTAACCCTCTTCAAGGTTGAGGACGTGCCATTAGTATAATTTCAGCATATTAAAACCTTCCTTTTTTCCCTAACCTTCTCAGAGCAGTAGTTTGCAGTTTTGTCATAAACACAGTAAAATGGCTTCCTTTAGATAAACCATGTGAGATTCCTACTAGTGAATGGACCCAATTATGACAATTTTCATAATAATTAACACTATACACTAGAAGCAAGTCCCACTAGCTTCAGCTGTGCCGTTCCCTTAGGTCACTCTCAAGAGCCACTCCACAAGTGGTCTGGTGATCACCATCCTTGTCCTTACATCAGGCCTAACAGCCCTCAGGATTTTCCGTTGTTCATTGCCTGGAGCAACCTTAGGCCAGACATATCTAAAACAATGTCCTGTTGAAAGGACTGTGTTTACCATTATCTTTTGATCTCTGTGCCAGCATGGCAAAACAGACGGTGACTTCCAAGGTTTAAGGGAAGAACCAGGGTGCTCCAGAGCAAACCTACTGGGCTGAAGATACATCTGTATCTTTATGCTGTCTAAGAGCTAGCCAGCTCATCTCAG